>NW_028156329.1:0-197500 GCF_964263955.1 Coregonus lavaretus
GGTCTCAATATGTCTTACAATAAGGTTGAATAAATAAATACAAATACACTCTTACTCATACACCTTCACTCCCTCACCCATACACCCTCACTAATAAACTCTCACTTATGCACCCTCACCCTCACTCATACACCCTCACCCTCACTCATACACCCTCACTCAAGATAAGTACTGTGCCGGGTCAGAACATAGTCATTCAGGTAAAGTTGATTGTCTGCAGAATTCATAAGAAGCTTTGCATTGTGCCACTATTTTTTCAACTTTGTTTGTAATAAGCCAGTAATAATGTAGACATTAATTAGCGGCCAAATGAAGAAATGTAAGTGGTGTCAACTAACTCTTCAGATGTTACAACATACAGTGCTTACGGAAAGTATTCAGACCCCTTCACTTTTTCCACATTTTGTTAAGTTACAGCCTTATTCTAAAATGAATTACATTGTTTTGTTCCCTAATGAATCTACACAGAACACCCCATAATGACAAAGCAAAAACTGGTTTTTAGAAATTTTTACAAATGTATTAAAAAGAAAAAACAGTAATCACATTTCCATAAGTATTCAGACCCTTTACTCAGTACTTTGTTGAAGCACGTTTGGCAGCGATTACAGCCTTGAGTCTTCTTGGGTATGACGCTACAAGCTTGGGGCATTCTTCTCTGTAGATCCTCTCAAGCTCTGTCAGGTTGGATAGGGAGCGTTGCTGTATAGCTATTTTCATGCCTCTCCAGAGATGTTCGATCGGATTGAAGTCTGGGCTCTGGCTGGGCCACTCAAGGACATTGAGACTTGTCCCGAGGCCACTCCTACGTTGTATTGGCTGTGTGCTTAGGGTCGTTGTCCTGTTGGAAGGTGAACCTTCGTCCCAGTCTGAGGTCATGAGCGCTCTGGAGTAGATTTTCATCAAGGATCTTTCTGTACTTTGCTCCGTTCAACTTTCCCTCAATCCTGACTAGTCTCCCAGTCCATGCCACTGAAAAACATCCCCACAGCATGACACTGCCACCACCATGCTATTGGCCAGGTGATGAACGGTGCCTGGTTTCCTCCAGACGTGACCCTTGGCATTCAGGCCAAAGAGTTCAATCTTGGTTTCATCAGACCAGAGACTCTTGTTTCTTATGGTCTGAGAGTAATTCAGGTGTCTTTTGGCAAACTCCAAGCAGGCTGTCATGAGCCTTTTACTGAGGAGTGGAATCTGTCTGGCAACTCTAACATAAAGGCCTGATTGGTAGAGAAACTCTGGAGCTCTGTCAGAGTGACCATCAGGTTCTTGGTCACCTCCCTGACCAAGGCCCTTCTCCCCCGATGGCTCAGCTTGGCTGGGCGGCCAGCTCTAGGAAGAGTCTTGGTGGTTTGAAACTTCTTCCATTTGAGAATGATGGAGGCCACTGTGTTCTTGGGGACCTTCAATTCTGCAGAATTTTTTGGTACCCTTCCCCAGATCTGTGCCTCAACATAATCCTGTCTCTGAGCTCTACGGACAATTCTTTCGACCTCATGGCTTGGTTTTTGCTCTGACATGCACTGTCAACTGTGGAACTTTATATAGACAGGTGTGTGCATTTCCAAATCATGTCCAATCAATTGAATTTACCACAGGTGGACTCCAATCAAGTTGTAGAAACATCTCAAGGATGATCAATGGAAACACGATGCACCTGAGCTCAATTTTGAGTCTAATATCAAAGGGTCTGAATACTTATGTAAAAAAGGTATGTTTGCAAAAATGTCTAAACCTGTTTTTGCTCTGTCATTAACAAAATGTTGAAAATGTGAAGGTGTCTGAATACTTTCCGAATGCACTGTATATACATTTTAAATACATTCTGTAATATATGTTGGAATGTATTTAAAATATATTAAAGAAATGTGTTTGTATACATTATTTGACCAATTTTTTATATTTCACATGTATCCAATTTTTTAAAATATAAAATGTTATTTTGTATGCTTTTTTCCCCCCAGATGGTCAAAGACATTTTCATTATTTGCTGTCACATATGGTTAATAAAGTTGTATTTTATTATATTTTATAACATCCTGCTTCGTTAGGACAGCAATAATTCAAGCCATTCATTCAAAATTTCTGCTCTCCTGAGTGTACACTTTCCTGTTTATGTTGCAGGTGCAGTAAAGAAGTGGGACCTGAAGGCACCGATCAAGATATCAAGGGTGCCATGGCAGAGCACCTCAAGCATGCGCCGGGGAGAACGGGGGGTGGTGGCAACAAGAATCATTGATTGGGCTCCAGACTCTATGCTAGAGGTGTAACAGTTCACTGGACAGAACCGGTTTGTTATATGTCGTCGTTTCGTGGTTGGTTTAAAGTTTTAGTTTTACTATGCATTTTTGCATCTGCCGTTTTCACATTTAACAGTGTTGTTTCCCAGCCATCTGCATCCACTCACCATTCCTGATGAACGACCACTGCGCTGCTGCTGACCCCAGGGCCAGGAGGTTGCCAACTTCAACAGCCAGGGATTGTTAGAGCAGGTGTTCTTCCATATTGACACCTGTGTTAGTTACCCTGATTGTGGCCACTATTTTCACATCTCCTGCTTTTCCAAAATCTCTCATAACATGGCACCGAACACACATTTAGTTTTTTGCCCTAGCACTACACAGCTGATTCAAATAATCAAAGCTTGATGATGAGGTGGTTATTCGAATCAGCTGTGTAGTGCTGAGGTAAAAACCACAACGTGCACCAAGGGGGACCCCAGGACCGAGTTTGGGAAACCCTGCCTTAGGGTAGAGTCCTGCATCGGTTGGTTGCGCCAATTTTGAGCATTCTATAAGTCTGCGGGCAGTGTTGCAATCAAAAACAAACATGTCACCCGTTTGTTGCGGTTTTAGCCATGACAATAAAATTGTAACTTGTAATTTCATTATTTTGTCAGATTGGCACTGAGACAGGATGCTTGCGCACACAGACAGTGGTATAGCTTTCCCTCCACTTTCCCTTCCCATCATCTTACTTTCTCACAGTCACCATTTTCTCCCTATAAGGTAGCTAGGCCTACACGAAGTGGCAACGTTTGAGAACAGAATGAGAGGAAGGAAATTATGGAAAACAGTTCACAGGTGAAGTTACAAGTTTGGAAAGATATCGTTGATGTTATCCTTGGATGGATTTTCACTCAGCATGCATATCTGTGTTGATTGACAGTTCCAAAACAGGCAATTCCTTCGACCTCATGGCTTGGTTTTTGCTCTGACATGCACTGTTAACTGTTAACTGTGGGACCTTATATAGACAGGTGTGTGACTTTCCAAATCATGTCTAATCAATCAAATTTACCACAGGTGGACTGCAATCAAGTTTTAGAAACATCTCAAGGATGATCAATGGAAACAGGATGCACCTGAGCTCAATTTCGAATCTCATAGCAAACGGTCTGAATACTTATGTAAATAAGGTATTTCTGTTTTCTTTTTTATAAATGTGCAAAAATGTCAGAACCCGTTTTCGCTTTT
Source organism: Coregonus lavaretus (assembly GCF_964263955.1). Taxonomy (NCBI): domain Eukaryota; kingdom Metazoa; phylum Chordata; class Actinopteri; order Salmoniformes; family Salmonidae; genus Coregonus; species Coregonus lavaretus. The sequence goes on from NW_028156329.1 coordinate 3,480, forward strand.
GTCATTATGGGGTATAGTGTGTATATCAGGGGTGTCAAACGTCCGGCCCGCGGGCCGGATCAGGCCCGCAAACGGGTTTAATCCGGCCCGCGAGATGATAAAAAAAAAAAAAAAAAAAATACGTTTTTTTTGTTTTTTTGTAAAGTATAAAAATGCGCTGCAATTTTTCAATAAAATAAACTGCTGTTCCAATTGCGTCCACTGGATGGCGCAATAGCAATTGTGTTAAGCAAGCAAACTGTTACGGCTTCTACTTTTAACATTATGTGCTTTGGCACCCTCATTGCCCCAATATGTCTCTGTCAAAAAAGAGAAAAGTGGACGCAGAGTGCAGAGTGTTCCAAGAAAAATTGTCATCCTATTTATTCACGGAATTGAATGGGAAAGCTGTATGTTTGGTGTGTTCAGAGCATGTTGCAGTGCCGAAAGAATATAACCTTCGTCGCCACTATGTGAGTCTTCATGCCGACAAATATGACAACTTTCAAGGACAGCGGAGATGAGAGAAGGTGAATGAACTGTTGGCGGGTCTGAAGAAACAGCAGTCTGTGTTTACTCACAGCCGAGACATCAGTGACGCTGCAGTGAAAGCTAGCTACCTCATTGCTAATGAAATCGCAGTGGCTTCAAAACCATTTAGTGAGGGTTAATTTGTAAAAACATGCATGATGAAGGCAGCGGAGATTGTGTGCCCTGAAAAGCGGCAGGCTTTTGCAAATATCAGCCTGACAAGAAACACAGTTGCAGACAGGATTTCCGATCTTTCAGTGGATTTGGACAGCCAGTTGAAGCAAAAAGTAAAGTCATTTATTGCGTTTTCGGTTGCAATTGATGAAAGCACGGACATTACAGATGTTGCACACCTGGCCATTTTCATCCGCGGAGTTGATGACACATTGACCGTCACCGAGGAGTTCGTGGAGTTGGTGCCGATGACAGATACAACGACAGCAGCTGATATTTTTACCGCACTCGTCGGCGCGCTGGACAGGGTCGGAGTGGACTGGTCCCGCGCTGTCAGCCTGGCTACAGATGGTGCGCCCTCAATGATCGGGAAAAAAGCAGGCGTTGTGACAAAGTTCAGAGAGAAAGTGCAATCTGCAAATGGAGGACGTGATTATTTGACTTTTCACTGTATTTTGCACCAGGAGGCTTTGTGTTGCAAGTCATTAAAGATGGATAACGTCATGAAGGTGGTCATCCAAACTGTTAATTTCATCCGATCCAGAAGCCTGAATCACCGTCAGTTTGACAGCCTTCTCAGAGAGAAAGACCACATCTATGGCCTGCCATACCACACTGAGGTAAGATGGTTAAGCCGAGGTGCTGTGCTGAGGCGTTTCTTTGATTTACGAGAAGAAATTGAACAGTTCATGGAAGAAAAGGGCAAACCAGTGTTAGAATTTCATTCCGCAGAATGGATGCAGGACCTTGCATTTATGGTGGATGTTACAGAGCACCTGAATAACTTGAACAAACAGCTGCAAGGGCGCAACAAAGTTGTCACGCAGTATTATGACAGCATACGTTCTTTCAAGTTGAAGCTGTCATTGTGGGAGACTCAACTTGCCGGTGGTGATGCAGCTCACTTCCCCTGTCTAAAAAATGTGTGCGCGACCCAACATGTGGCAGACATGAAGCGGTTCAAATATAAAATAACGGGACTGTTACGGGAGTTTGAGCAACGCTTTCAGATTTATGTTTATATGTTTTTAATTGATTTTATTTTATTTGTATATTTAACCTATTCTTGACTCTGTGGTTCTTGCACTTGTTTGGGGAACAGGATTTCATAATTTTTATCTACATTTCTGCCTGAGAAATGACACCCTGATATAGTTCTGTGATCTGTGAAACAGTTCTGTTAATCACTGAGGCATTGTGTGTTCTTTTTCTTTAGAATTTTCAAATAAACTTGACGTGTTTTATGATTAATAGTGATGTTGTGCTTGTACTATTTTGGACACACTGTCCTCAGGCTCCAGCTTTATGTTGTATGTTGATCGTATTAAAACAAATAAAACAATCTGAAGTTGTTGTTTTTAAGTTATATATACCATGATTTTTCTGGTCCGGCCCACTTGGGAATAGATTTTCCTCCATGTGGCCCCTGAGCTAAAATGAGTTTGACACCCCTGGTGTATATTGATGAAAACATTCTATTTAATCAATTTTAGAATAATGCTGTAACAAAATCTGGAAAAAGCGAAGGGGTCTGAATACTTTCCGAATGCACTGTATTTCAACTAATCACTTGGGAAGGATCATTTAAGTTGCAATAAAGCTAGAGGGGGTCTGATGCTGTAATGGTGTTTCATACATTACCTTTAGATCACCTATATCAGACCGCATATTGATCGCTCTATCTCAACAGGTTAGTGGTTTGTATAAATGTTCTCGCAAATGGATACCTCAGTGTACATTGCCTTCAGAAAGTATTCACACCCCTTGACTTTTTCCACATTTTGTTGTGTTACAGCCTGAATTTCAAATGGAATACATTTAGATTTTTTGTCACTGGCCTACACACAATACCCCATAATGTCAAAGTGGAATTATGTTTTTTTTTATGCTTACAATTATTTGAAAATGAAAAGCTGAAATGTCTTGAGTAAATAAGTACTCAACCCCTTTGTTATGGCAAGCCTAAATAAGTTCAGGAGTAAACGTTGTAGTTACAATACACAATACTAACCTAATTGACAGTGAAAAGAAGGAAGCTTGTACAAGCATCCTGTTTGCAATAAGGCACTAAAGTAAAACTGCAAAAAATGTGGCAAAGAAATTAACTTTATGTCCTGAATACAAAGCTTTATGTTTGAGGAAAATCCAACACAACACATTACTGAGTACCACTCTTCATATTTTCAAGCATGGTGGAGGCTGCATCATGTTATGGGTATGCTTGTCATTGAGAAGCACTATTTAGTTTTTCTGAGAATATAAGTAAATGGAATAGAGCTAAGCACAGGCATAATCCTTGAGGAAAACTTGGTTCAGTCTGCTTTCCTGGAGGCAAAAGCAACGCACACCTGTTTAGGCGAAGTGCTGGTTAGCGGAGTAGAACACTTGAAAAATAAAAGGCGAGCCGCACACTCTTGGAGCTCAGATACCATCATTTAATAACCAACAAACAGACAAACTGTCTTCATCAGGGCTTTCCAACAGACACTGGGAGACAAATTCACCTTTCAGCAATGACCTAAAACACAAGGCCAAATATACACTGGAGTTGATTACCAAGATGACATTGAATGTTCCTGAGTGGCCTAGTTACAGTTTTTGACTTAAATCTGCTTCAAAAATATATGGCAAGACTTGAAAATGGCTGTCTAGCAATGATCAACAACCAACTTGACAGAGCTTGAAGAATTTCAAAAATAATAATATGCAAATATTGTACAATCCATGTGTGCAAAGCTCATAGAGACTTACCCAGAAAGACTCACAGCTGAATTTCTTTTTTTAGAATTTTTCTTGCACTTTGACATTACAGAGTATTTTGTGTAGATCCTTGACAATTAAATCCATTTTAAACCGACTTTGTTACACAACAAAATGTAGAAAAAGTCAAGGTGTGTGAATACTTTCTGAAGGCACGATAGGTAATGTCACCAACTGGCAAATTAGAGAATACTACAGTGGATGTGTGATTTTCAAAGGGTGTGGGATCAATACTTGACCATGTGATCATTATGATCATTATTTTCCTCTGAGTTACTGCTTGGTTGCATGTTCGCTCCCATCTCTGTTAAAAGCTGTTGAGCGTTTCAAAATGAGAAGGACCCTGGATTTATGGCTGAAAAGGAGCCCCTTTGTTGTAGAACTAAGACTGTATTTATTGAGCCCAGACTCTCCCCAGAGTAGTTTAGAGTAGAAGTGGAAATGCGACCAGAGTCATGAGAGGAATTGGCAAGCAGGTTGGCAGGTAGGGGTGGCAGAGGGCAGGTAGGGGTGGCAGAGGGCGCGGAGGACTAGTCATCTGTGAGTGGCAGCAGTTTGAATACAGGTATATTTTTTGGTGTTTTTCTTTTCCATAGAAAAGTTTGTGGTCATACGCACATCCTTAAAAACATAGGTGCTTGGCTAACGAAGATCGGTTTCGGATTAAAACGTAGTCAATAATGCGGTGAATTGTGGGCCTTCTTCTTCTTTACTAGTTTTTCTTTTCTAACCTTACCTGTTAAATCTCACCTTAACCTTAAGCATGCATCTTCCTGTGGTGGAGAAGGTTAAATATAACTTTATAAATGCCTCATGAATTTAGTTCAACTGTCTTACCCCATCAGAACCCAAAATATAAGCTTGTTTTACTCTGTATAGCCTCAAAACATGGTTACAACTATAATGTTGATATAATGGATGGTCAGTCCTGTATCCATAGCACTGTCCATGAGTTTGAGTGTGTTTACATTTCTCCAGCCCCATCCGTCAGCTGTTTACATTTACATTTACATCATTTAGCAGATGCTCTTATCCAGAGCGACTTACAAATTGGTGCATTCAACTTATGATAGCCAGTGGGACAACCACTTTTTATTTTATTGTATTTTTTATGGAGGGGTGGGGGAGGGGGGGTAGAAGGATTACTTTTATACCAAATCAGTGACACTTTGTTATTGTTACAACTTCAGATGTCCGCTTTTAAGGTAAGGAAAAGCAAAAAGGGGAGGGGTTAAAACATAAAAACAAACAGTCTGAATGACAGACACTCGCAAGTAGAGCCTGTTTATCTCTCTATGTACATATCTTTCTCTGTCTCCTCTCTTCCTGTGTCATTAACCTACGGTATGTAGAGATGATTAAGTGCACATGAGCGTAAACATTAAGTTTCAAATAGATATAATCACACAGACATGGAAAAAAAGCTTTCTGTTAGGAATTCATCAGCTAACACGTGAGAGTCTCCCTGCTGTGTCCACTCCAGGTAGGACGTACTCTGCTCATTGTCTTGTTAAGATCTGGAAAACAGCCAGGTCTAACTTAATAGAATTTAAGACAACTGATTTCGCCACAGTTTTGTCTTGTCATTAGCAAACATGAAAGCAGTAAGCAAATGTATCAATTCACTCTTCACTAACCCCGCCCCCCCATAGTTATTGTTGCTATCTCTGTCAAGCTTTCACTTCTGATTCAAACATGTAGACTTATAGACGATGAACAAGACTTTCTAGACGAAGCAATAACAATGGCTGCCCATTCACTTCAATGGAAGTTGCTCAAAAGTGCATTAGCCAAAAATACAAACTTGTCATGCACCATCATCTTGCTTTACTTGCTCATTAAACAAGTGCAACCTCGACTCCATACCTCACCCACAAAATTGGCTCGCACTCTGCTGGCCCACAGCCTGGCTGTGATGTCAGAAGCATGGAAATAAAAGAAACAACTTCACCTAACTTATCATTTAAACATGAATACATCCACCAAAATAATTGAGGATGAATCAGTCCCTGTCCTAATGAGAGAATATCTCACTCTCGTCTCTATTATAGAACTATATCTCACTCTCCTCTCTATTATAGAACTATATCTCACTCTCCTCTCTATTATAGAACTATATCTCACTCTCCTCTCTATTATATAACTATATCTCACTCTCTCCTCTATTATAGAACTATATCTCACTCTCCTCTCTATTATAGAACTATATCTCACTCTCCTCTCTATTATAGAACTATATCTCACTCTCCTCTGTATTATAGAACTATATCTCACTCTCCTCTCTATTATAGAACTTGCCTCAGAGGCGAAACCTGTCACGCCCTGACTCTGGGGACTCTTTTTTATCGAGTCAGGGTGTGATTTTCTATGTTGTATTTTCTATGTTTTCTATCTAGTATGTCTAGATCTATGTTGGCCGGTGTGGTTCCCAATCAGAGGCAGCTGTCGCTCGTTCTCTCTGATTGGGGACCATACTTAGGCAGCCTATTGGCACTAGTGGGTTGTGGGATCTTGTTCCGTATAAGGTATGTTGTTTGTGTCTATGTTGGACTTCACGTTTCGTTTATTGTTTTGTCGAGTGTTTATTAAGTTTAAATAAACATGTATGCATATCACGCTGCGCCCTGGTCCGTCCCGTCATTGAACGAATGTGACAGAAGATCCCACCAAACGAGGACCAAGCAGCGTGCCCAGGTGGAGCGAATAGCCATGTCACAGGTGGGCAAATTGTGGTCATGGGAAGAGATATATTCGTGGGGAAAGGACCATGGGCTAAGGTAGATGCCCAGGCAGGAGAGGAGGAAGCCCGAGAAGCAGCCCCAATAATTTTTTTGGGGGGGGCACACGGGGTGGTTGGCGGAGCCTAGGGTTAGAGCAGAGCCAACTCCCCGTACTCACGCAAGGAAGCGTGTGACTGGGCAGGCTCCGTGTTATGTGGAGCTACGTACTGTGTCGCCAGTGCGCCGGCACAGTGCTGTACGTCCTGTGCTTGCACCACGCACGTGGGCATCCAGCCAGGACGGGGTGTGCCGGCTCAACGCTCCTGGTCTCCAGTACGCCTCCTTGTCCCGCATATCCTGCGCCAGTTCTACGAACTGTATCGCCAGTGCGCGTGCACAGCCCAGTGCGTCCTGTGCCAACGCCCCGCACGTGTAGTGCGAAAGTGGGCAGCCAGCCAGGACAGGTTGTGCCAGCTCTCCGCTCCAGACCTCCAGTCCGCCTTCACAGTCCGGTCCGGCCCGTTGCTGCTCCTCGCACCAAGCTAGTGGTGCGCGTCGCCAGCCCGATCCGGCCTGTTCCTGCTCCTCGCACCAAACCAGTGGTGTGTGTTCCCAGCCCGGCCCGGCCTGTTCCTGCTCCTCGCACCAAGCCAGTGGTGCGCGTCGCCAACCCAGCCCGGCCTGTTCCTGCTCCTCGCACCAAGCCAGTGGTGCGCGTCGCCAGTCCGGCCCGGCCCGTTCCTGCCCCTCGCACCAAGCCAGTGGTGCGTGTTCCTAGTCAGGTCCGGCCCGTGCCTGCTCCTCGCACCAGACCAGTGGTACGTTTGTCCAGTCTGGCACGGCTCGTGCCCGTTCCACCGGTGCCTGGTCCGGCACCGGTCAGCTGCTCCACTCCGGAGCCAGAGCAGTCTGCTCCACCGTTGCCTGATCCAGTTCCGGTTAGCTGTTCCACTCCGGAGCCAGAGCAGTCCGCTCCACCGGTGCCTTATTCAGCTGCTCCACTCCGGAGCCAGAGCAGTCCGCTTCACCGGTGCCTGATCCAGCTCCGGTCAGCGGCTCCACTCCGGAGCCAGAGCAGTCCGCTCCACCGGGGTCCAGTCCAGATCCGGTCAGCGGCTCCAGTCCGGAGCCTGAGCAGTCCGCTCCACCGGTGCCCGATCCAGCTCCAAGCAGTAGCTCCAGTCCAGACCCAGACGTCAGCCCCTCTCCAGGTTCGGGGTCTCCCACACCAGAGTCCAGACAGGGCTTGGAGTATAGTGGGAGGAAGGAGAGGGGAAGCAGTGCGCCGAGGTCCAGACCAGACCAGGGGCGCAACAGGGAGGCGGAGAATAGGTGGTTGTGACAAAACCACACTATGCCATTTTGTGATTTTGATATATCAGTGTGTTTTTGATCACACAAACACACTTCCTTGAGAGAAATTATCACAGTTTGGTGACAGTTTGTCACTGCCTACTCAACTGCTACTAATTTACCCGGTAGTCCTCCTCAAATCAAATCAAATTTGATTGGTCCTGTACACATATTTAGCAGATGTTATCCCAGGTGCAGTGCAATTCTTATGTTTCTGGCTCCAGTAGTGTAGTAATACCTAACAATACAAAACAATACACACAAATCCCAAAAATAGGAATTAAGAAATATCACAACGAGCAATGTCAGAGTCTGGAATATAAAAATGTATATGATGGTGTGTATGTACAGCATATGAATAGAAAAGCTGTGTACAGCAGCAGTTATATAGGATGAGCCTTGACTAGAATACAGTATATACATATAAAGTGGGTAAAACAGTATGTAAACATTATTAAAGTGACCAGTGTTCAATGACTATGTACATAGGACAACAGCCTCTAAGTTCAGGGCAGAGTACTGGGCGGAGGTTGGCTAGTGGTGACTATTTAATTGTAAGAATGCTTGTGTCTGCCATTGAATTGTGAATCCACTTTGTCCCTGTACTGTTGTTATGCCTGTTTGATTGCTTAATGGAGGGCATAGCTGGACTGTTTGTATTCGTCCATGTTCCCAGTCACCTTGCCGTGGTTAAATGCGGTGGTTCACTCTTTCAGTTTTGCACGAATGCTGCCATCTATCCACAGTTTTTGGTTTGGATGAATTCTAAATGTCACAGTGGGAACAACATCCTCTATGCCCTTCCTGATGAACTCAGTCACAGAGTCAGTGTATACATCAATACTATTCTCAGAGGCAACACGGAACATATCCCTTTCCGCATGACCAAACAATCTTGAAACATAGATTCTGATTGGTCAGACCAACGTTGAACAGTCCTTACTTTGGGTACTTCCTGTTTAAGTTTCTGCCTATAGGAGGGGAGGAGCAGAATGGAGGCGTGATCTGATTTGCTGAAGGGAGGGCAGGAGAGGGCCTTGTAGCCATCTCGGAAGAGGGAGTAGCAATGGTCAAGAGTGCTCAATGAGCGAGTAGCACAGGAGATGTGTTGATAAAACTTCGGTAGCATTTTCCTCAGATTACCTTTATTAAAGTCCCCAGCTACAATAAATATGGTCTCAGGATATACGGTTTCCAGTTTGCACAAAGTCCAGTGTAGTTCCTTGAGAGCCATCGCGATGTCGACTTGGGGGGAATATACACGGATGTGACGAAGACCGAAGATAATTCTCTAGGGAGGTAATGCGGTCGGCCTTTGATGGTGAGGTATTTCAGATAGAGAGAACAAAGGACTTGAGTTCCTGTACATTACCACAATCACAGTTAATCATGAAACATACACCTCCACCTTTCTTTTTCCCAGAGAGTTCTTTCTTCCTGTCCGGGGACAATATATCCAGAGAAAGCCATGATTCCGTGAAACAGAGTATGTTACACTCCGTGATATCTCTCTAGAAGGACATCCTCACCCTTGGCTTGTCTCCTTTATTGTCCAGGGGACTGAACATTAGCAAGTAATGTACTTGGAAGCGGTGGATGGTATGCACGCCTCCTGAGTCAGACTCAAAGCCCACTCCTTATTCGTCTTCTCTGTTGATGGCGTCTTGGAGTAGCCCCTGGGATGAATGGAATTAGCCCGGGGAGTTCAAACAAAGGATCCAATTCAGGAAGGTGACCGGCGATCTAATATCCCAAAGTTATTTTTGGCTGTAGGTAATAATGCAAGAAACGTTCGGAGCAATTTCTTTTTAGAAATAACACAAGCACTAAAATGCTGCGAAGTTGGCTAGGCGCTAGAAACAGGGCGACCATGTTTGTCAGCGCCATCTTGTAAGCTCCAGTTTATCAGTTTAGGGGGATAGAAGGGGGAGGTTTGACACCACCTAATGTAGTTTAACTACAAAGATGAATTGTGTCGGCTGTTTATTGAGCTTCACCCTGGGATAGTCCATAAATACTTGCTAGTATATTAAAACATTATAACATTAGGATAATCATGTCAGTTCTAGTAAGTTTGGATGGCAAACAGATGAATAGTCGTTACAGGTACTTTTGTTATAGTAAAATGTTTAACAAAAGCATAGTGTCTTGCCTCTGGAATGTTCTACATGTTAAGAGAAGGGTTAGGGTCATCTACATTTTTATGGAGTCCATTGATGATATGACATTTTATTAGGTAACTGATCATTTCTCTCACTCACCATTTTCTAGGTGGATCTCCTTAATTAACGATATTCAAATGTCATTGCCCCTAAACCTGGTTTGATTGTATAGTAATAATGGGAGATTAATGAAATACAAGACCATGTGACCTGGCAAAACGGGATTCCTAGACCATGTGACCTGGCAAAACTGATTCCTTGACCATGTGACCTGGCAAAATGGGATTCCTAGTCAGATCACATGGTCAGGAAAAACTCCTATCTTTTGGTAGTCCTACTGTACTGTACACACAGTCAACCAGTGTGTGAAGATATCCCTCTGATATCCCAGCTAGTCAGACAGAGAAATGTTAGAATCGGTATTTGGTGAAACTGCCATGTCCATTTGGGATATTACACAGCAAAGAAGTTACTGCAAACAGCCGAGTACACGCAACAGTGACCTGACTGGTCCAGATCCACTCAGACCATCACAGTTCAACAGCTGGGGTCCTGACTGATCCAGATTCACTCAGACCGTCACAGTTCAACAGCTGGGGTTCAATCTCTGCTAATCTGACACATCCAGGAAATGGAACAAGCTAACATTTTAAAAGAAAAAGGAAGTGAAGCATCTAGACCCCTGATCAGAGTCATCCAACTGGACATAGTTAAGTGGGGCCTTGCTGTCCAGGATGGTTGGTTGATTAATGGGTTGGAACTGATGGAGGGAAACATGCACTAATGGATTGATCTTCCCGAGCAGGAAGAACTCAGTGAATCAAACTTCCCCTTTAAAATGCAATTTACTGCCCTGGCCAATTTACTCCCCCCCCCTGCTTCTTGTCCATCAGTGATATCCCATGTCAAGCGAACAGGTAGGAGGTGGGAGTAGGGTGGGGCGACATTTGGATGAGGAGAGGGTGGGTGGTTGAGGCATGGAGAGAGGGGGGGCGAAGAGGGGATGGAGATATGTGGGGAGGAGGGAAGTGAGGTAGCGGTTGGCGGAGGTTTGGGTCAGGGCCGGATCCTCATCCATCACCCGGTGAAGTTATTTAATTTCTGCCTGGCAGGTCGGGCTACCCTGGGGGATGTTCTGGATCAGGGCACAGCAATCACTATCCATCTCCGCTCATTTAGCACACCGTGCCAGCCATGCCGGCCCCCCTCCAGCCACATCGCTCCACCATACAGACACACCTGCCTACTGTCAGTCAGGGCCTGGCACATGCAGTGCTGCATTAACACCAGGTCCCCCCCCCCCCCCCCCCCCCCCACCCCCTCCCTCCCTCCCTCCCTCCCTCCCTTTCTTTCCCAGCCACAGCTCTGTCTGTGTTGAGGTGTAGCCATTGGACAGCGACAGAGAGCAAGGGGCTAACATGACAGACACAAATCCCTGGTTTTCACTGAGCAGTTATTTCAGGTCATGTTGAAGATGGTATAGGCTCAGTACTGTGATGTTGGGGAAGAGAGAAGCTGTTGAGAGACTTCACCATTCATAACTTAGAGACCACACTTCATAACCTTATCCATCCACTGTGTCCACATTTTCTGAAAGGATTTGCTGGTCCCTCCCTATATCCTAATCATTTGACAGATATTATTTTAAAATAATATGTATTTATTTTAAGACCAATATTGATGCCATAAGTCAATGGTGCCACCTGTCAATGATTTTAGAGGGCAGGATAATGATGATTTAAATGGTTTCACTGTAAAGGTCGTTTTACATTATAGAATGTGTCCCGACTGTCACAAAGTGTCCTTTAATCGTCTACACCTGTCTAAACATGTGGGCACAATCAGAATGTGGACAAGATCAGGACACAGAACCTGTGTTAGCGCCTAGTATAAACAGGACTATAGACTTTACATATCATTACCATGGCCAGAACCCCCTCCGGTTTTGTGTCAGAGAGTCATCTGTTGCTGGATGAATGACAAGGGAGGTGATATGCTGACAAAACGCACAAAGAGTAAGCAAAAAGTAGAGATTAGTTGTTCTTTTGATTGACAAAAACAGACAATGATGTACGTCATATACGATTTCATCTGTGCTCCTGCGTCTGTGTGGCCGCGGCCTTAAACATTCGTTGAACATGTCAGTTCCATGGAGAGCTCCTCACCCAGTCATACAGCTGGGTTCTCTAGTCAGTCCCATGGAGAGCTCCTCACCCAGTCATACAGCTGGGTTCTCTAGTCAGTCCCATGGAGAGCTCCTCACCCAGCAATACTGCTCCTCACCCAGTCATACAGCTGGGCTCTCTAGTCAGTTCCATGGAGAGCTCCTCACCCAGCCATACAGCTGGGTTCTCTAGTCAGTCCCATGGAGAGCTCCTCACCCAGCCATACTGCTCCTCACCCAGCCATACAGCTGGGTTCTCTAGTCAGTCCCATGGAGAGCTCCTCACCCAGCCATACAGCTGGGCTCTCTAGTCAGTCCCATGGAGAGCTCCTCACCCAGCCATACAGCTGGGTTCTCTAGTCAGTCCCATGGAGAGCTCCTCACCCAGCCATACAGCTGGGTTCTCTAGTCAGTCCCATGGAGAGCTCCTCACCCAGCCATACAGCTGGGCTCTCTAGTCAGTGCCATGGAGAGCTCCTCACCCAGCCATACTGCTCCTCACCCAGCCATACTGCTCCTCACCCAGCCATACAGCTGGGTTCTCTAGTCAGTCCCATGGAGAGCTCCTCACCCAGCCATACTGCTCCTCACCCAGCCATACTGCTCCTCACCCAGCCATACAGCTGGGTTCTCTAGTCAGTCACATGGAGAGCTCCTCACCCAGCCATACTGCTCCTCACCCAGCCATACAGCTGGGTTCTCTAGTCAGTCCCATGGAAAGCTCCTCACCCAGCCATACAGCTGGGTTCTCTAGTCAGTCCCATGGAGAGCTCCTCACCCAGCCATACAGCTGGGTTCTCTAGTCAGTCCCATGGAGAGCTCCTCACCCAGCCATACAGCTGGGTTCTCTAGTCAGTCCCATGGAGAGCTCCTCACCCAGCCATACAGCTGGGTTCTCTAGTCAGTCCCATGGAGAGCTCCTCACCCAGCCATACAGCTGGGTTCTCTAGTCAGTCCCATGGAGAGCTCCTCACCCAGCCATACAGCTGGGTTCTCTAGTCAGTTCCATGGAGAGCTCCTCACCCAGCCATACAGCTGGGTTCTCTAGTCAGTCCCATGGAGAGCTCCTCACCCAGCCATACAGCTGGGTTCTCTAGTCAGTCCCATGGAGAGCTCCTCACCCAGCCATACTGCTCCTCACCCAGCCATACAGCTGGGTTCTCTAGTCAGTCCCATGGAGAGCTCCTCACCCAGCCATACAGCTGGGCTCTCTAGTCAGTCCCATGGAGAGCTCCTCACCCAGCCATACTGCTCCTCACCCAGCCATACAGCTGGGTTCTCTAGTCAGTCCCATGGAGAGCTCCTCACCCAGCCATACTGCTCCTCACCCAGCCATACAGCTGGGTTCTCTAGTCAGTCCCATGGAGAGCTCCTCACCCAGCCATACAGCTGGGCTCTCTAGTCATTCAACAACAGTGGTCAACTCATTCATACTTATCTTGTAGATCAGTAAACTAATGCAGTTTGCAACCCATCAACTGCTTTGTAGAAACCTGATTCGCTTTAGCTCCAACAATGGAGCTGTTATTCGCTTGAGTGGGAGATGATATTCATGTAGTAATTATAATATCAGACACATGGATTAATGCTTGTCTAGTCAATGCCATGGTCTGGTGGTGTAGGAACATGTATGGCTCCCCATTGCATTTGTTTGGTTATCTAGAGGTCCAACTGTGGCAGAAGTGGATTGAGTCATACTTTCACAGTCATTTTCAAAAGGTGACATGAGTGGTTATATCCATCCAGAAGACAATACTGTATAGTCTTCTATTGTAAAAATGATCATGGTGGTAATTTGTTATCATAGTACTTGATTTATAGAATGCTAAGTGACTTTATAAAAGCAAAATTTTTGTTGGAACATTCCCATCTCAAGGACTATTGGTTACTTCAACTTATGTCCATTTGGCATTAAATCGTCTGAAAGTTCTTCAACTTTTCGAAAGTCTGATTTTTTTTAAATTGAACCCAAAGTAAATCATATTATAACTTAAATAATGATTTCCTGACTCAAACCATTGTACAACAACATTGGAAAGCTCAAAGCATTGTTTTGAAATAAGACTGGAGTGGGCCTTTAAGACGATGTGAAACAAACTCTGCACTACTCTGAAAGACAGTGTTCTGACGGTGTAGTTCAGGGAAGAAGCTCTCTTTCCTGGCTCTGTGATCTCCAGTTTGTCTCCCAGCAGTTAGGCTAATTTCACCCGGCGGGAATCCTTTTGAAAGCCATCCCAGTGCAATCACAGAGAAACAAAACTTTTGTCTGTGATTGCTGAGTTGAAACTGAGATTGACATCTTGTCGGGATGTGTAGATCTCCTTCCTTACAAATCAGAGAGAGAGAGAGAAAGATGGAGGAAGAGAGAGGAAGGGAGTGTGAACGTTTTGAGAGATAATCAGAATCCTATGCTAGATCTTCCCTGTACATATTTTCTTCATGTCAATACCAGATTAATCTAAACAGATTATTCAGAACTGTGGAGATGGATAGAGTCTTCATGCACCTCATAAAACTCAGGGAAGGGAGTGCTGTACTTTTGAAGGCCATGCAGTTCACCTCTGTGGTCTCACTGCAGTCAGGGTCAATCATTGGGGATGTCTATATTAGGGTAAATATGTCAATATGCCAAAATATTACCTCCATATATTGCTATCCCTTAAACCCAAAAGATACAGACAAAATGTGGAGACAGGAGACACATTATAATACCAGGGGTGGATGTACTTAACCATGATCAGAAAGTGATAAGCTCATCTTGTTGAAAGTGTAAAAGTTGCATTCGGAAAGTATTCAGACCCCTTGACTTTTTCCACATTTCGTTACATTACAGCCTTTTTCTAAAATGGATTAAATTGTTTTCCCCCCTCATCAATCTACACACAGTACCCCATTATGAGAAAACAAAAACTGGTTTGTAGAAATGTTTGCACATTTATAAAAAATTACGAACTGAAATATTACATTAACATAAGTATTCAGACCCTTTACTCAGTACTTTGTAGAAGCACCTTTGGCAGCGATTACAGCCTTGACTCTTCTTGGGTTTGATGCTACAAGCTTGGCACACCTGTATTTGGGGAGTTTCTCCCATTCTTCTCTGCAGATCCTCTCAAGCTCTGTCAGGTTGGATGGGGAGCATCGCTGCACAGCTATTTTCAGGTCTCTCCAGAGATGTTCGATCGGGTTCAAGTCCGGGCTCTGGCTGAGCTACTCAAGGACATTCAGACACTTGACACGTAGCCACTCCTGCGTTGTCTTGGCTGTGTGCTTAGGGTCGTTGTCCTGTTGGAAGGTGAACCTTCGACCCAGTCTGAGCTCCTGAGTGCTCCGGAGCAGGTTTTCATCAACGATCTCTCTGTACTTTGCTCCGTTCATCTTTCCATCAATCCTGACTGGTCTCCCAGTCTCTGCCGCTGAAAACATCCCCACAGCATGATGCTGCCACCACCATGCTTCACTGTAGGGATGGTGCCAGGTTTTTTCCGTAATTATGTAAACAAGGTATTTCTGTTTTTTCTTTTTAATAAAACCTGTTTTCGCTTTGTCATTAGGGGGTATTGTGTGTAGATTTATGAGGAAAAAATGGTATTTAATCATTTTTAGAATAAAGGCTGTAACGTAACAAAATGTTGAAAAAGTCAAGTGGTCTGAATACTTTCCGCGTGCACTGTGCCAAGTGTAGATGATCCCTTTGCTTTCATTGTTTTATTACAAAATGACTCTTTAGCCATTCCCTAGTTTCTCCTCCCACATTATAATCAATCATCATCAACCAGACGATAACATAGTATAAGGGAATAAATCAACTTTCAAGGCATTTCTAACACTTCCTTAGTCAATGATGAAGGGTTAAGCTGTATTTATGATGGATTAACCTGCATTTAGGATGAAGGATTAACCTGCATTCATGATGAAGGATTAATCTGCATTTATGATGAAGGACTAACCTGCATTTATATGGGAAACAACATAAAGTCTAGGATTTGGTAGTTGTAGTCATTTATTCAGGGTGCAACATCAGTGACAACACCAATGAATATTATAATACAAATAAATATTCAAATTGCATCTAAAATGTATGCAGATCCTTAGGGAAGTTAATTTATAGGCCTTTTTACACCATGCATTAACATGTGGTTTGAATATCTGATCAAGATGATCCAATCACGATCGCATCTACACATGGTGTTAATTATATTCTCAGATTAAGTTCTTGTCCTAGATTTTAGGATGGACATGTTAACTAGGGGCACCTCGCCCTATGGTAGGTGAATCATAATATAATATGATATGCCATTTAGCAGACGCTTTTATCCAAAGCGACTTACAGTCATGCGTGCATACATTTTTGTGTATGGGTGGTCCCGGGGATCGAACCCGTTACCTTGGCGTTAGAAGCGCCGTGCTCTACCAGCTGAGCTACAGAGGACCTTGAATCTATACATTTTAAGTCCCGCTAACTTGGATATTTAAGCTACATTGACTTTTTAAAGTTTATTTTGACTGTGTATGTCATTCAACATTTATTTGTAAAACCTACTATAAACTGCACCATGCATTCAAAGCCAATGTCAAATATGCCTACAGTGAAGGAAAAAAGTATTTGATCCCCTGCTGATTTTGTACCTTTGCCCACTGACAAAGAAATGATCAGTCTATAATTTTAATGGTAGGTTGATGTGAACAGTGAGATACAGAATAACAACAAAAAAATCCAGAAAAACGCATGTCAAAAATTTTATAAATTGATTTGCATTTTATTGAGGGAAATAAGTATTTGACCCCCTCTCAATCAGAAAGATTTCTGGCTCCCAGGTATCTTTTATACAGGTAACGAGCTGAGATTAGGAGCACACTCTTAAAGGGAGTGCTCCTAATCTCAGCTTGTTACCTGTATAAAAGACACCTGTGCACAGAAGCAATCAATCAATCAGATTCCAAACTCTCCACCATGGCCAAGACCAAAGAGCTCTCCAAGGATGTCAGGGACAAGATTGTAGACCTACACAAGGCTGGAATGGGCTACAAGACCATCGCCAAGCAGCTTGGTGAGAAGGTGACAACAGTTGGTGCGATTATTCGCAAATGGAAGAAACACAAAATAACTGTCAATCTCCCTCGGCCTGGGGCTCCATGCAAGATCTCACCTCGTGGAGTTGCAATGATCTTGAGAACGGTGAGGAAACAGCCCAGAACTACACAGGAGGATCTTGTCAATGATCTCAAGGCAGCTGGGACCATAGTCACCAAGAAAACAATTGGTAACACATTACGCCGTGAAGGACTGAAATCCTGCAGCGCCCGCAAGGTCCTCCTGCTCAAGAAAGCACATATACAGGGCCGTCTGAAGTTTGCCAATGAACATCTGAATGATTCAGAGGAGAACTGGGTGAAAGTGTTGTGGTCAGATGAGACCAAAATCGAACTCTTTGGCATCAACTCAACTCGCCGTGTTTGGAGGAGGAGGAATGCTGCCTATGACCCCAAGAACACCATCCCCACCGTCAAACATGGAGGTGGAAACATTATGCTTTGGGGGTGTTTTTCTGCTAAGGGGACAGGACAACTTCACTGTATCAAAGGGACGATGGACGGGGCCATGTACCGTCAAATCTTGGGTGAGAACCTCCTTCCCTCAGCCAGGGCATTGAAAATGGGTCGTGGATGGGTATTCCAGCATGACAATGACCCAAAACACACAGCCAAGGCAACAAAGGAGTGGCTCAAGAAGAAGCACATTAAGGTCCTGGAGTGGCCTAGCCAGTCTCCAGACCTTAATCCCATAGAAAATCTGTGGAGGGAGCTGAAGGTTTGAGTTGCCAAACGTCAGGCTCGAAACCTTAATGACTTGGAGAAGATCTGCAAAGAGGAGTGGGACAAATTCCCTCCTGAGATGTGTGCAAACCTGGTGGCCAGATACAAGAAACGTCTGACCTCTGTGATTGCCAACAAGGGTTTTGCCACCAAGTACTAAGTCATGTTTTGCAGAGCGGTCAAATACTTATTTCCCTCATTAAAATGCAAATCAATTTATAACATTTTTGACATGTGTTTTTCGGGATTGTTTTGTTGTTATTCTGTCTCTCACTGTTCAAATAAACCTACCATTAAAATTATAGACTGATCATTTCTTTGTCAGTGGGCAAACGTACAAAATTGGCAGGGGATCAAATACTTTTTTCCCTCACTGTATATTCCAGTTAAGAGAGTATAATTCAATATTGGGAAATTATAAATAAAGATGTAATCATTAGAAAGCAGTGATTTTCTACTGTTCCTTCATAAAACATAGAAATAAACACAATTCATTTGTAGGCCTAATGTTTATCTCAATCAATTTAAGAAAATACTTTCTGGTATTAAAATATGCTGTATTTGTGAGCACCAGTGCAGGAGGATGAAACAGGTTTGTCTCAGTCCTAGAATCTTGTGTTGTGTGATTCGATATCTTAGCCACGTCGTCAAATATGTGCACTGTTAGGACAGCAAGACAAAAAATGTCATGAATGGTGATCATTAAATGTGAACGTGTTTTCCGACATCTTTTAGTGTATCCGAGGCTAAAGTATTTTTTGATTTCCAGAACTGTGGGAAGATGTAGACAGTAAAATGATTGAGATGGGGCTGGAATCCCCACGTCAGGGGATGTATGTGGTCCGGAGAGGGTTAACCACTATGCTAGACCCCGGCACGGGGCTTCTTTCTTTTCTTAATGAATCCTGACTTAAATCACAAGCTGAGGGAAATGTCTCTCTTTTCCTCTCCCGATAGTCGGACATTGAATTCTATAGCATGAGAACCTCTCTTTAGGATCACTGTGGGTGGCTGGGGGGCCGCTGCAGATATTGGCTCAGATTTATGTCTGGATGTGGTATTTGTGTGCGAAAACTGGTGTCTTTGTACTGGTGTCTGAGAACGTGTGTGTGTGTGTATGTGTGTGTGTGTGTGTGTGTGATAGAGAAACAATGAGAGAGTGCGAGACACACACACACACACACAGATATGAAAAATGAGGCAAATGCCCATTTCTCTGAAAGGTTTGGGATGGATATTGAGGGACTCAACTGTTTCTATGGCAACCAGAGCCCATTTACTCCCCATGGTGTGTGTGCGTGTGCTTGAGAAGGCCGCGATAAAGTAGAAGAGGAAGCATATTAGAATTCAGTGAAATATCAAAGCTGACTGGGTTCTCACAAACACACCTGGTTCTATTGTCAGGTTTGATGGATGCGGAGTGTGTTGTCACAGTCGGGTTATTAGAAATACCATCACCCTGAGGCTGAGCAAAGTGCCAGCATGACCCTCATTAGATTGGAACATCGGTATTCTTCTAAATAAGAGTCAGTGGGGGGGAAGGGGAAAGCAAAACAGTGTAAAAACAAAATGGCTTCTATACCACTTTCTCCCTTTTAGTCTCAGCCCAACTGTGTCGTTCTGTGTCCCCCAATTCCCTGTCTCCCCTCCGGAGAAAACAGACTGAAAATGACGTGACACTCAACAGAAAAAACCCTCTGAATACTGAGAAGTCAAAAGTCAAATGCAGATATGGTCGGTGGGGCCTTGGAGTGGAATCTTTCCAGAGTACATGGTTGGTGCTCCTGTCTGTGCCTCCTAAAAAAAAAAACAATTCAAAGGAAGACAAAAAGAGGGGCCTTGCCACTCTTTGAACCTGTAGCGAGCAGATAGCTTTTACCTCTGAGCAGCGTGAGCTTCCATACTATACAGAGCCTGCCTGCCACAGCGTAGAGCATTCATTCCCTCTTTATCTGTCTGCGACTTGACTGGTCTTTCTGCACTGTGAGGTTAAGACCCGACAATGTGTCTCCGGGAGGGAAGAAAAGATAAAAACACATGAACAATGTGAATGTCATTTCTGAAGAGGCTTGAACAAGCCAGCGTGAGAGCGCCTCATATTGCAGCCTCACCGCCCTATTGTTCCCTGCCTTGCTGCGACTCAATGTGATTGGTCTCCCAGGTGACGGCTCGCACTTCCTGATGCGAGTGTCCTATTGGACAAATTTAGATTGTGGAAGTTTAAAAGAAAAAAACTGAATTCCATAGAAATAAGAGGAGAGAAAGAGGGAGATATATTCTTGTTTAAATAACTAGGGATAAAAGAGGGAAGGTTTTTCTAAATGGTATAATTAGTACATTAATTGTGAAGTCACCTGATCACCTATTATGTCGTCCCAATATCTTTATACTGTTTTTTGAAGTGAAAGTCAAAATGATAGAGAAGCAGTCCCACTCTTTCCAATCACATTTTATTTACCACATGCGCCGAATACAACCGGTGTAGACTTTACAGTGAAATGCTTGCTTATGAACCTTTCCCAACGAGGCAGAGTATAAAAAAAGAACGATACAAAATAAAATAGTAAATAACACAAAAGGAATCAAATCAAATACACAAGAATTGAGCTATACACAGGGAGTACCAGTACCAGATCAATGTGCAGAGGTACAATGTATTTGAGGTAGATATATACATGAAGGCAGGGTAAAGGGACTAGGCATCAGGATAGATAATAATAAGGTATTTGAGGTAGATATATACATGAAGGCAGGGTAAAGGGACTAGGCATCAGGATAGATAA
This sequence comes from Coregonus lavaretus, assembly GCF_964263955.1. NCBI lineage: Eukaryota > Metazoa > Chordata > Actinopteri > Salmoniformes > Salmonidae > Coregonus > Coregonus lavaretus. Next base: position 23,923 of record NW_028156329.1, read on the forward strand.
TAATAAGGTATTTGAGGTAGATATATACATGAAGGCAGGGTAAAGGGACTAGGCATCAGGATATATAGTAATAAGGTATTTGAGGTAGATATATACATGAAGGCAGGGTAAAGGGACTAGGCATCAGGATAGATAATAATAAGGTATTTGAGGTATATATATATATATACATGAAGGCAGGGTAAAGGGACTAGGCATCAGGATAGATAATAATAAGGTATTTGAGGTATATATATATATATACATGAAGGCAGGGTAAAGGGACTAGACATCAGGATAGATAATAATAAGGTATTTGAGGTAGATATGTACATGAAGGCAGGGTAAAGTGACTAGGCATCAGGATAGATAATAATACGGTATTTGAGGTATATATATATATATACATGAAGGCAGGGTAAAGGGACTAGACATCAGGCTAGATAATAATACAAGTAAAATAAAGAACAGAGTATCAGCAGCATATGATGAGTGTAAAAGTGTGTGTGAGGGATTTGTGTGGGACTGACAGTGTAGTGTGTGTGAGTGAGTGTATATATAGTGTGTCTATAAAGTCTAGTGAGTAATGCGTAGAGTCAGTGCAGATAGTTTGGGTACCATTAATTGACTATTTAGCAGTCTGGCTATTTAGCAGTCTTTTGGTTTGGGGGTAGAAGCTGTTGCAGAGCTTGTTTGTCCGAGGCCCGATGCTCCGGTACCGTTTGCCGGAGGGGAGCAGAGTGAACAATCTATGGCTTGGGTGGCTGGAGTCTTTGGTGATCTTTGTTAATCTTCCTCTGACACTGCCTGTTATAGGGGTCCTGGATGGCAAGGAGCTCAGCCTAAGTCATGTACTGGGCTGTCCACACCACCCTTTGTAGCACTTTGCGGTCAAGGGCGGTGCAATTGCCATAGCAAGCCGTGATGCAGCCAGTCAAGATGCTCTCGATGGTGCAGCTGTATAACTTTTTGAGGATCTGAGGGCCCACGCCAAATCTTTTCAGCCTCATGAGGGGGAAGAGGCGCTGCTGTGCCCTCTTCACCACTGTGCGGGTTTATGTGGACCATGTTAAGTCCTTAGTGATGTGGACTGTCGGCGATCAGGCCTACCACCGTCGTGTTGTCAGAAAACTTGATGATGGTGTTGGAATCGTGTACGGCCACGCAGTCATAGGTGAACAGGGAGTACAGGTGGGGACTAAGCACACACCCTTGTGGGGCCCCGTGTTGAGGGTCAGCGTGGTGGAGGTGATGTTGCCTACCCTCACCACCTGGTGGTTGCCCGTCAGGAAGTCCAGGATCCAGTTGCAGAGGGAGGTTTTCAGTCCCAGGGTCCTTAGCTTGGTGATGAGCTTGAGGGGACTATGGTGTTGAATGCTGAGCTGTACACAATGAACAGCATTCTCACATAGTTATTTTCCCTCTTGTCCAGGTGGGAGAGGGCAGTGTGAAGTACAATTGAGATCGCGTCATCTGTGGATCTGTTGGGGCGGTGGTATTTTGAGAGAAGTTTCTCCCCCATTCATTGGATGATGCAAGACTACACTGGAGCTTGTGTCCTCATGCTTTGGATGACAACTTTCAACGTAAAAACATTCCACATTTTTTACCTCAACAGTGAATTCACGCCTTGAGTTTTTTCTAAACACATAAAAAACATGCATAGCAATCTGCCTGCATCATATACGGAATGATAACAATGTAAAGTCACCCAAGTTAGATTATTCTTTCAACCTCAACAGATAGAGATACAACGGATTTATAAGTTGACAAATACTTGAGGTTATTTAAGGACAGGCAAGACTTTAAAGTGTAAGAAATACTTTGGAGTAGCCACAAGAGTGAAGCCACTGACAGAATCAAATAGCAAAAGCAAAATGGGGAGTTGGACCTGTGTAAACTTTTTCTAGTGTTTCCTCATTCAAACTAATTCATTCTTTCTGTCAGTTCCCCCACCATTTCTGCCACATTCCTCCATACAGAATGGCCACTATTGTCAAGAGAATAAGTTATTGGTGTATAAGCTCTTCATTCATCCGTGGTAGACTGGGAAATCAAATACATATGTTTGTGCAAAAGTCAGAAAATCTACAGTTGGACTGAGTTGATAACTTCGAGAGTGTTTAAAAAAAAAATCAATGAATCTTTTAATCCTTCCCAGGTGTCAACTACTCTCTCATCTGCAGCAAATCCATGAAGTTCTAGTAGAGGAATAAGGAGAATTGTTAGATGGAGTTGTAGATTTGAGTAGTGTAGCCATCTACTGTGTATCTACTGTCTATCCTCTATCTACTGTGTATCTACTGTGTATCCAATGTATATCTACTGTGTATCTACTGTCTATCTACTGTGTATCTACTGTCTATCTACTGTCTACTGTCTATCTACAGTGTATATACTGTCTATCTACAGTGTATATACTGTCTATCTACTGTGTATCTACTGTCTATCTACTGTATACTGTCTATCTACAGTGTATATACTGTGTATCTACTATATATCTACCTACTGTGTATCTACTGTCTATCTACTGTCTATCTACTGTGCATCTACTGTCTATCTACTGTGTATATACTGTCTATCTACTGTGTGTATACTGTCCATCTACTGTGTATATACGGTCTATCTACTGTCTATCTACTGTCTATCTACTGTGTATCTACTGTCTATCTACTGTCAATCTACTGTCAATCTACTGTCTATCTACTGTCTCTCTACTGTGTATCTACTGTCTATCTTCTTTGTATCTACTGCCTATCTACTGTCTATCTACTGTGTATATACTGTCTATCCTCTATCTACTGTCTATCTACTGTCAATCTACTGTGTATATACTGTCTATCGACTGTCTAGTTACTGTCTCTCTACTGTCTATCTACTGTGTATATACTGTCTATCTACTGTCTATCGACTGTATCTACTGTCTATCTACCTACTGTGTATCTACTGTCTATATACTGTCTATCTACTGTGTATCTACTGTCTTTCTACTGTGTATCTACTGTGTATCTACTCTCTATCTACTTGTATCTTCTGTCTATCTACTGTCTAACTACCTATTGTTTATCTACTGTGTATCTACTCTCTATCTACTTGTATCTACTGTCTATCTACTTTGTATCTACTGTCTATCTACTGTCTATATACTGTGTATCTACTGTCTATCTACTGTTTAACTACCTATTGTGTATCTACTGTCTGTCTACTGTGTATATACTGTCTGTATTCTGTGTATCTACTGTCTATCTACTGTCTATCTACTGTTTAACTACCTATTGTCTATCTACTGTCTATCTACTGTCTATCTACTGTTTAACTACCTATTGTCTATCTACTGTCTATCTACTGTGTATCTACTGTCTGTCTACTGTGTATCTACTGTCTGTCTACTGTGTATCTACTGTCTATCTACTGTCTATCTACTGTCTATCGACTGTATATCTACTGTCTATCTACCTACTGTGTATCTACTGTCTATATACTGTCTATCTACTGTGTATCTACTGTCTTTCTACTGTGTATCTACTGTGTATCTACTCTCTATCTACTTGTATCTTCTGTCTATCTACTGTCTAACTACCTATTGTTTATCTACTGTGTATCTACTCTCTATCTACTTGTATCTACTGTCTATCTACTGTGTATCTACTGTCTATCTACTGTCTATCTACTGTTTAACTACCTATTGTGTATCTACTGTCTGTCTACTGTGTATCTACTGTGTATCTACTGTCTGTCTACTGTGTATCTACTGTCTATCTACTGTTTAACTACCTATTGTCTATCTACTGTCTATCTACTGTCTATCTACTGTTTAACTATCTATTGTATATCTACTGTCTATCTACTGTGTATCTACTGTCTGTCTACTGTGTATCTACTGTCTGTCTACTGTGTATCTACTGTTTATCTACTGTGTATATGCTGTCTATCGACTGTTTATCTACTCTGTATCTACTTTGTACATACTGTCTATCTACTGCCTATCGACTGTCGATCTATTGTGTATCTACTGTCTATCTACTGTCCATCTTTATGTTAGTTTTTGATTCAGAAACAACTTTCTGTGTACATACTGTTCAAGGGATCTACCTTAATCCCATGTGCATATGTACCTCTTTCTTATTTCTATGTATTGTCAATTTAAATACTGAAAACCATGAATACGTTTCGAATATGCATATATCAGGTGTGACGTATGCCCTTCATTACTGTGCATGCTTTTGCCATAATGGAGTGTTACTAATTGATTGATTCATGGAGCAATGTGATTGGCTCTGTTTATAACCCTTGTTTCATTTTTTTGAGGTGTGGCTGCCCAGGAGAAGGAGCAGGTGAGAGGGAAGCTACGTTGTTTGAAGCTGTGTCCGAGCTCCTTTGGAAGCCTTGACAATGATTATGTTGAAATGCTTTCCCTCTACCTGCACTGAAACCTGCTTTTGTTTGATGTAATTGCTTGTATGTGTGTTGTTATTCTCCCTCCATTTGTGCTAACGCTACGAAACTGAACCTGGGAGATGAATAAAACAAACTGTGAATTCTGACATGCCTCTGATCCTCATTTCATTTTCTTCCACTCCACCCCAAACTGAAAGAACCTGTGTAGCCAATGGTAGTGTTATTCAGACCTCCCTATGCTCTTGGTGTAAACCTAGGGTGGTGTAGTCGGATCTATGGTACTGAACTGAGTTCAGTCACAGCCCCTCTGTTAGGTTGTGACACATACAATATACACTGCTCAAAAAAATAAAGGGAACACTAAAATACCACATCCTAGATCTGAATGAATGAAATAATCTTATTAAATAATTTTTCCTTTACATAGTTGAATGTGCTGACAACAAAATCACACAAAAATTATCAATGGAAATCAAATGTATCAACCCATGGAGGTCTGGATTTGGAGTCACCCTCAAAATTAAAGTGGAAAACCACACTACAGGCTGATCCAACTTTGATGTAATGTCCTTAAAACAAGTCAAAATGAGGCTCAGTAGTGTGTGTGGCCTCCACGTGCCTGTATGACCTCCCTACAACGCCTGGGCATGCTCCTGATGAGGTGGCGGATGGTCTCCTGAGGGATCTCCTCCCAGACCTGGACTAAAGCATCCGCCAACTCCTGGACAGTCTGTGGTGCAACGTGGCGTTGGTGGATGGAGCGAGACATGATGTCCCAGATGTGCTCAATTGGATTCAGGTCTGGGGAACGGGAGGTCCATAGCATCAATGCCTTCCTCTTGCAGGAACTGCTGACACATTCCAGCCACATGAGGTCTAGCATTGTCTTGCATTAGGAGGAACCCAGGGCCAACCGCACCAGCATATGGTCTCACAAGGGGTCTGAGGATCTCATCTTGGTACCTAATGGCAGTCAGGCTACCTCTGGCGAGCACATGGAGGGCTGTGCGGCCCCCCAAAGAAATGCCACCCCACACCATGACTGACCCACCGCCAAACCGGTCATGCTGGAGGATGTTGCAGGCAGCAGAACGTTCTCCACGGCGTCTCCAGACTCTGTCACGTCTCTCACATGTGCTCAGTGTGAACCTGCTTTCTTCTGTGAAGAGCACAGGGCGCCAGTGGCAAATTTGCCAGTCTTGGTGTTCTCTGGCAAATGCCAAATGTCCTGCACGGTGTTGGGCTGTAAGCACAACCCCCACCTGTGGACGTCGGGCCCTCATACCACCCTCATGGAGTCTGTTTCTGACCATTTGAGCAGACACATGCACATTTGTGGCCTGCTGGAGGTCATTTTGCAGGGCTCTGGCAGTGCTCCTCCTGCTCCTCATTGCACAAAGGCGGAGGTAGCAGTCCTGCTGCTGGGTTGTTGCCCTCCTACGGCCTCCTCCACGTCTCCTGATGTACTGGCCTGTCTCCTGGTACTACGCTGACAGACACAGCAAACCTTCTTGCCACAGCTCGCATTGATGTGCCATCCTCGATGAGCTGCACTACCTGAGCCACTTATGTGGGTTGTAGACTCCGTCTCATGCTACGACTAGAGTGAAAGCACGCCAGCATTCAAAAGTGACCAAAACATCAGCCAAGAAGCATAGGAACTGAGAAGTGGTCTGTGGTCACCACCTGCAAAACCAGTCCTTTATTGGGGGTGTCTTGCTAATTGCCTATAATTTCCACCTGTTGTCTGTTCCATTTGCACAACAGCATGTGAAATTTATTGTCAATCAGTGTTGCTTCCTAAGTGGACAGTTTGATTTCACAGAAGTGTGATTGACTTGGAGTTACATTGTGTTGTTTAAGTGTTCCCTTTATTTTTTTGAGCAGTGTATCTAGTCCTATCTATGAAACCTTAGGGACATTTAAAGCAGGTCAACAGCAGTTCTAGATAACACAAAGTAAGTGTGTACTTGAGCATCCACATTGGCTTTTGTCAGAACCTCCAACTCAATGAAGGGATAAACAGTCAAATGAAATGGTATTTTGTTTCCTCTCTGTTCTCTACCTAATCTCTTAAGCCTCTGTTCTACTCTGACAAGCTAACATGGAGGGAGAGAAGCGAAAGATGAGATTGGCTTTGTATTATCGAAAAGTGGCAGGGGATGCCATTAATTACAAAGACAATAATGTTTACAACCCCATCCCTCTTTTCTTTTCACTGGTGATACGTAGGGGGGGAAAACTACAAACCTCAAAAGAGTATTCAGGCTTTAGCGGGATTTAGAAATGTAGCAATTAGGAGCTTGCCTTGTTTTTCCACCTCGTCATTTTTTCAATCAAAAAGCGTTTTTTTTCTCTACAATTTCATTTCCTACAGGGAAAAAATTAATTTAAAAAGGATATTTGGTCAATATAATGGGGAGGAACAAGGGACACCCTGGCTCAGCTGGTATGTTGCGGTAATTAGCTAGTAATGCCTGGCTAGCGAGGGCCTTGTGTTGTGGTATAATTAGCTAGTAATGCCTGGCTAGCGAGGGCCTTGTGTTGTGGTATAATTAGCTAGTAATGCCTGGCTAGCGAGGGCCTTGTGTTGTGGTATAATTAGCTAGTAATGCCTGGCTAGCGAGGGCCTTGTGTTGTGGTATAATTAGCTAGTAATGCCTGGCTAGCGAGGGCCTTGTGTTGTGGTATAATTAGCTAGTAATGCCTGGCTAGCGAGGGCCTTGTGTTGTGGTATAATTAGCTAGTAATGCCTGGCTAGCGAGGGCCTTGTGTTGTGGTATAATTAGCTAGTAATGCCTGGCTAGCGAGGGCCTTGTGTTGTGGTATAATTAGCTAGTAATGCCTGTCTTGTGAGAACCTTGTGTTGTGGTATAAGTAGCTAGTAATGCCTGGCTAGCGAGGGCCTTGTGTTGCAGGGGCTGCCCTCTGTGGCTAAGCATGGAAAATCCACTATGATCAGCTGGATGTGCTGTGTTAAGGAAAATCTATAGGCGTGGGTGACATGAAAGCTTATTAAAACATGATGAATTTGCCCGTGTCAAAGACATGACATGAACCAATTGGCTGGTGTGTCCTTTAGAAAGGACAAAGAGTGTGTGTGTGTGTGTGTGTGTGTGTGTGTGAGGAGGAGGGGGAGAGTGTGTTTCTGTAGAGATCCAAGTATGTTTTACATCACTGGTAAATCACAGTCAGAGTACATTAAGATGAGCATTGAGGCTAGTGCATAATTACTACTACTTCTGTCCTGTTGCAACACTTCCAAATCAAATCAAATCAAATCAAATTTTATTTGCCAAAATAATAGAACAGTAGGGAGGCTATATACAGGGGGGTACCGTTGCAGAGTCAATTTGCGGGGGCACCGGCTAGTTGAGGTAGTTGAGGTAATATGTACATGGGGGTAGAGTTAAAGTGACTATGCATAAATAATTAACAGAGTAGCAGCAACGTAAAAAGATTGGGTGGGGGTGGGGGGGCAGTGCAAGTAGTCTGGGTAGCCATGATTAGCTGTTCAGGAGTCTTATGGCTTGGGGGTAGAAGCTGTTGAGAAGCCTTTTAGACCTAGACTTGACGCTCCGGTATCGCTTGCTGTGCCGTAGCAGAGAGAACAGTCTATGACTAGGGTGTCTGGAGTCTTTGACAATTTTGAGGGCCTTCCTCTGACACCGCCTGGTATAGAGGTCCTGGATGGCAGGAAGCTTGGCCCCAGTGATGTACTGGGCCGTACGCACTACCCTCTGTAGTGCCTTGTGGTCGGAGGCCGAGCAGTTGCCCTACCAGGCGGTGATGCAACCAGTCAGGATGCTCTCGATGGTGCAGCTGTATAACTTTTTGAGGATCTGAGGACCCATGCCAAATCTTTTCAGTCTCCTGAGGGGGAATAGGCTTGTCATGCCCTCTTCACAACTGTCTTGGTGTGTTTGGACCATGATAGTTCGTTGGTGATGTGGACACCAAGGAACTTGAAGCTCTCAACCTGTTCCACTACAGCCCCGTCGATGAGAATGGGGGTGTGCTCAGTCCTCTTTTTTTCCCTGTAGTTCACAATCATCTCCTTTGTCTTGGTCACATTTAAGGAGAGGTTGTTATCTTGGCAACACACGGCCAGGTCTCTGACCTCCTCCCTATAGGCTGTCTCATCGTTGTCGGTGATCAGGCCTACCACTGTTGTGTCGTCGGCAAACTTAATGATGGTGTTGGAGTCGTGCCTGGCCATGCAGTCATGGGTGAACAGGGAGTACAGGAGGGGACTGAGCACGCACCCCTGAGGGGCCCCCGTGTTGAGGATCAGCGTGGCAGATGTGTTGTTACCTACCCTTACCACCTGGGGGTGGCCCGTCTGGAAGTCCAGGATCCAGTTGCAGAGGGAGGTGTTTAGTCCCAGGATCCTTAGCTTTGTGATGAGCTTTGAGGGCACTATGGTGTTGAATGCTGAGCTGTAGTCAATGAATAGCATTCTCACGTAGGTGTTCCTCTTGTACAGGTGGGAAAGGGCAGTGTGGAGTGCAATAGAGATTGCATCATCTGTGGATCTGTTGGGGCGGTATGCAAATTGGAGTGGGTCTAGGGTTTCTGGGATAATGGTGTTGATGTGAGCCATGACCAGCCTTTCAAAGCACTTCATGGCTACAGACGTCAGTGCTACGGGTCGGTAGTCATTTAGGCAGGTTATCTTAGTGTCCTTGGGCACGGGGACTATGGTGGTCTGCTTGAAATATGTTGGTATTACAGACTCAGTCAGGGACATGTTGCAAATGTCAGTGAAGACACTTTCCAGGTGGTCAGCACATGCTCGGAGTACACGTCCTGGTAATCCGTCTGGCCCTGCGGCCTTGTGAATGTTGACCTGCTTAAAAGTCTTACTCACATCGGCTACTGAGAGCGTGATCACATAGTCATCCGGAACAGCTGGTGCTCTCATGCATGTTTCAGTGTTGCTTGCCTCGAAGCGAGCATAGAAGTGGTTTAGCTCGTCTGGTCACTGGGCAGCTCGCGGCTGTGCTTCCCTTTGTAATCTGAAATAGTTTTCAAGCCCTGCGTCAGAGCCGGTGTAGTACGATTCAATCTTAGTCCTGTATTGACTCTGCCTGTTTGATGGTTCGTCGGAGGGCATAGCGGGATTTCTTATAAGCGTCCGGGTTAGAGTCCCGCTCCTTGAAAGCGGCAGCTCTACCCTTTAGCTCAGTGCGGATGTTGCCTGTAATCCATGGCTTCTGGTTGGGTTATGTACGTATGGTCACTGTGGGGACGACGTCATCGATGCACTTATTGATGAAGCCAGTGACTGATGTTGTGTACTCCTCAATGCTATCTGAAGAATCCCGGAACATGTTCCAGTCTGTGCTAGCAAAACAGTCCTATAGCTTAGCATCTGCGTCATCTGACCACTTTTTTATGAACCGAGTCAATGGTGCTTCCTGCTTTAGTTTTTGCTTATAAGCAGGAATCAGGAGGATATAGTTATGGTCAGATTTGCCAAATGGAGGGCGAGGGAGATCTTTGTATGCGTTTCTGTGTGTGGAGGAAAGGTGGTCTAGAAAAACTCTCTTGGTAAATAGTGTGGTCTACAGCTTATCATAAGATACTCTACCTCAGGCGAGCAAAACCTCGAGACTTCCTTAGTATTTGATTTTGTGCACCAGCTGTTGTTTACAAATATACACAGACCGCCACCCCTTGTCTTACCGGAGTCAGCCATCCTATCCTGCCGATGTAGCGTATATCCCGTCAGCTGTATGTTGTCCATGTCGTCGTTCAGCCACGACTCTGTGAAACATAAGATATTACAGTTTTTATTGTCCCGTTGGTAGGATAACCGTAATATTAGGTAATCTAATTTATTTTCAAATGATTGAACATTGGCTAATAGGATTGATGGAAGAGACAGTTTACTCGCTCGCCGTCCGATCCTTAAAAGGCACCCCGACCTACGTCCGTGATATCTCCGTCTCTTTCTCCTGCGAATGACGTGGATTTGGGCCTTGTCGGGTGTCTGTAGGATATCCTTCGCGTCCGACTCGTAGAAGAAAATATATTCGTCCAATACGAGGTGAGTAATCGCTGTCCTGATATCCAGAAGCTCTTTTTGGTTATAAGAGACGATGGTAGAAACATTATGTACAGAATAAATTACAAATAACACAAAAAAACACAAATAATAGTACAATTGGTTAGAGGGCTGTAAAACGGCAGCCATCTTCTCCGGCGCCATCTAAAAGCTATGCGATTAGTTTTCTGAATGTGTCGCACAACATTCAAACTACACTAATAACAAGCATTGCAGTGTGCTGCTTACTTTCAATTAGACAGTCAGTCATGGACAGTGAGACCAATGGCTAAATATTACATTTTGTGAGTGTCTAGAAAGGACATTTCATTCCTTCAAGAGAACATTCAGGGAGAAACACGATAATTCGTTTAAAATAATCAGTCCTGGAATCCCAAATATGGTCAGAGAATAACCTTTGACACGCTGCAGTAAAAACTAAACAAGGCCTGACTACCTTTTCAACGCCTCACACTCTATGACATTTTGTTTATTCACTTATTTTGAGAGATGGGACATGTCCTCTGTGACCTAACTTCTAGAGGGGTTTATCATCGACTGACCTTATCATTTCATCCAAATACTGGCCATCCCAAAAGCCACAAACTAATGAAAAAACCCTGGCAATTCCATTAAGTTCAATAAAAAATCACTCTTTCCCTGCAATATAAAACCTGGCATTTTAGGTGGAGGTTTTGGGGACTCCCAGCAGTTGCCCTACTACAATGATGAAAACCACACGTCTGAATCTAACCCGAGCCTACAACAATCAGAGACTTAATTACCAGGACAGGAAGAAGAAACAGAGACCATCTTGGGGGACACTGCTTGCAGGGGCCCTTGACATGCCTCAACGGCTCCTGAATATTAATGAAAATTAAAGAAGGATTAAACTGGACATGCTCTCAGCACCATGCCGAGGGTCCTGAAGGTGAAGAGTAGCACTCTGAAGTCTATTCTCTCCTTCCTGGAGAATGGGGGTGATGTGGTGACGGGAGGGGGTGGATGTGAGGAGGTGCACAGCTGAGTTTTGGACATGTTGGAGTCTGGCTAGGTGGGAGGGGAGATTATAGAGGAGGCTATTGTATTAATCCATGAAGGAATAGTATTTTGGCATCTGTGAAGTAGAGCCCTGCACAGGCATGAATTTTAAGACCTGCGATGTTCAGGCCCTACCCTACCCAGGCCCGATTGCTTCAGACAAATTTAAGGCCCTGCCCGAAACCCGAAATCAGAAATAACTTTCTCCATTAGTAAATCCATTAGCTGCTCCTCTCTGTCTGTCACTCACTCCCTGAGTGCAGCTCGCGCTGCATGAACTCTGCTCATGGTGGCTCTGGATCTGTGAGTATCCATAGCAACAGCTCCACATGAGAGAACAGCTAGCTGTTTGCTACTTATCTATAGCCACGGGAAGTAGGGGTGCTGTGGGAGCTGCAGCACCCCGTGAAAAATCAGAATAAAAAATCAGAAATAATTAAAAACAATTTCACTTTTTCACAAAAGTAGTGCACTGGGCCTTTAATAGTCCTGTATTAGCAGACCGATATAGCCCTCTGCAGCGCCAGCAAACCCCCCCTCCCCCTGTAGAATAAAATAAATTGCAGCACCCCTACCCCCAACTTACTATGTACTTATTGTCATTCTAATCTCCGACAACTCAAGGAACATCATTATTTTCTGTGAAATAATCTCTCCTGTCTTATATTTGACGAGGTTGAAGCACTTCTGACACCATGTTATGATCTTAGTCAGATATACTGTAACTGTACTGCGCAGCAGAGCACGAGCAAATGGCTCAGCTTCAAAATGTTAGTAATCAATTTAGTGATACCCGAGCATTGCCCCATTGCCTAGCTACAGTGCATTCGGAAAGTATTCAGACCCCTTGACTTTTTCAACATTTTGTTACGTTACAGCCTTATTCTAAAATGTATTAAATTGTTTATTTTCCCCTCATCAATCTACACACAATACCCCATAATGAGAAAACAAATGTATAAATAACCCCCCCCCCCCCCATGACATTTACATAAGTATTCAGACCCTTTATACAGTACTTTGTTTAGCTTTGGCAGCGATTACAGCCTTGAGTCTTCTTGGGTATGACACTACAAGCTTGGCACACCTGTATTTGGGGAGTTTCTCCCATTCTTCTCTGCAGATTCTCTCAAGCTCTGTCAGGTTGGATGGGGAGCACAGCTATTTTCAACCCAATTGAGATGGTTTGGGATGTGTCGGACGGCAGAGGGAAGGAAAAGCAGCCAACAAGTGCTGAGCATATGTGGGAACTCCTTCAAGACTGTTGGAAAAGCATTCCAGGTGAAGCTGGTTGAAAGAATGCCAAGAGTGTGCAAAGCTGTCATCAAGGCAAAGGGTAGCTATTTTAAGAATCTCAAATATAAAATATATTTTGATTGGTTTAACACTTTTTTGGTTACTACATGATTCCATATGTGTTATTTCATAGTTTTGATGTCTTCACTATTATTCTACAATGTAGAAAATAGTAAAAATAAAGAAAAACTCTTGAATGAGTAGGTGTGTCCAAACTTTTGACCGGTAGTGTATGTTTGATCCAAATAATTTTTGGGATTCGGTCAGAGGTCTATAGTGTTTCTGTGTTTCTGTTTGTGTGTGTATAATTTAGAGAGAGAGAGATAGAGATAAGTAAATCCAGATAGTTTAAAAGAGAAAAATAGACAAGAATAAAAGTGCATGGGAGAGTCCCATTCCCATCACATAGTCTGTGTTCTGCTAGCCAGAAGCCTGGGTATTATATACCAAGTGGGTAACATGGACAGAATTAGCAGCAGAGGAAGCAGCAGCAGCAGGAGATGTTGTCAGATGTCGAACATCCTGTCTGTAGTCAGAAGAACCACGTCTGAAGGTGTGGGCCACATTCCTGTCACTGGGAAAACATGATATGTGGCTCTGATTAGCACATGACAGATGCTCCTTCTGTTGCCAAACTCCCCACTATAGCTCTAATAATACTTCCCCCACCCCCTGTGATTATCTCACTCACTCACTCACTCAGTCACAGGCACAAACAAAATCTCTCAATGTTTTTACGTTACTTACTCTGTCTCTGAACATTGTTCATTGCGGTCTGTGATGCTACATGCCATGGTGACAGAAGCAGACAGGTGCAACCCACTTGTTATTGAGCACCCTTTGTTAGCGTACACACCTGCACACCTGTTAGCCTACACACCTGGTAATACCTGACTTTAACCCTGGTCCCCAGTGAATAACTGGTAATACCTGACACTCTGCTCTCCTTTTCATAGTTATGTGGTTTATGCGGATTATCATTTTCACCTATGTGACAACAGAAGAGGCCCAATCTCACTGAAGTAAAACTTAGCATGTCCCGATGTGCAAACAAAAGCGTTTTATTCCAAATGACCTAACTATAAAAAAGCCTTGAGCCTCTCGGTAAGGTAGGACCTCCCTTCCAAGGCGAGAGGGGTGGGTGACAGATTTTTATCACAAATAATTGCTTTCTGGTAACAGGTCCTGGAGGCAAGGCAGAGATTGACATCCTCAGCATCCTCCCTGCCCACTCTCACTCTCTCTCGTTGCCTGCCTGTTAACATGCCCTCATCTCCAGCGCCATGCTGGGGAGGTCAAAGACTGCTCTGCTCTGCACTTCATTCATTACCATTATTTTGATTCCCTCTCTGTCTGGCATCTGCTGCTCTGGGATCGCTGATGGCTGACAATCATTTGTCAATCTCGCTGTGCTACCTGCCAATTATAGAAAGAAAGTTTTGCTAGGCCATTAGAAGAAACTCTGGCTCTAACAAGCAAGTGTTAGCGGACTAAAGTTGTTTGTGTTTTTTTTCCCCCTTTTCTTGCCTCCTGCTTTTCCCTGCAACTACAATAATAAGGACACAGGACCCACAACGAGAGGAAGGCGTTCTGCAGGTAGAGCTTGGCTGTCTGGCTCGAAGGGCACATGACTTTTGATGTGTTGAGCTTTGTGTGTCACAACGCAGTGCTCAGCTTTTTAAGCATGCCACCGGCTTGTATTGCAGCCATGACATGTGCTTCACATGCTGCTGGCCCTGGCTGTGATTGGCTTACAAATGAATAGGAGCATCTCACAGTCTGCAAACGTTACGCGTCCAGTGTGCTGTAGGAACCAGAGTGAGTGAACAGGGGTGTGGGGTTGTTAAAAAAATCAGGGCCAACAGTTTCCAAAACATGCCAGTGTTTCCTGATGTTTTAAATGCCAGGGCTGTGACAGGTACAGGAAACAACTGAAAAGTCATTTTGTTGCATTTGACTAGTACTGTCTCACGTCTGTCAATGAAAATAGAGTGCAAGCATTCTCTAGAATACCCTATCAAGGTAATTGGAGCACAGTTTATTCCATTCTAGGTTAAAGTCCTCATCGCTGGTACAGATGTGCCGAATACCAAAAAATATTCCGTCCTGTTTGTGCTTCTTCATCAAATTTTATGTGTCGGCGGCCACAAAATGTAAACTCATTAAACTTTTTTGTCGGCAGCCTTACCCTCCTGCATCACACAAGAGGCTAGTACAGACCAAGAATATGCCTCCGTGTGATTGCTTTCATGTGCATCTATTTCTGTGAAAATGTATCTTTATTTAGCTAGTTGTTTGTACAGAATGGCCTATTGATTGGATAAGAACATGATAGTCGCTAAATTACAGAGGATGGACATTATACACATTTATTTATGTATCTTTTAAGGGTTTATTACATGAATCATCCTCGACATGCACTAGTATTATCTGCCAATGCAGACTGAAATGTTGAAGTAACACGGAAGTCTCTGTCCTCTCGCCCAACTCAACTGACTTTATTTTAACGAGCAATATGTGAGTATCACTACTTGGAAGAACAAGAAAGAAATGAGAGATAAACCAGATGAATACGTGAGGCGTTGTATTTCAAAGAGCTTGAAGAACAAAGCTGTGGAAGTTTGTGTCTACCCTTTTCTTCCCAAAGAGCTGTTGTCTCTCAACTTGTCTCTCAACTTGTCTCTCAACTTGTCTCGCAACTCTGAACATTCAAAAAAGGAAACTATAGACCCCCCCCCCCCCCTCCCCTCCCCCCATTAGAGCAGAGTTGTTGTGTTTGGACTGTATCACACCTTCACTCATTGGTAAGTGATTTAGCTTTTAGGTTGTGTTGCATGATGAGGCGTTTGATCCAGTCAAAATGACAAGTCAGTTGAGAAAAAAGGAAAACAATTTGTTTCCTTCGGGTGTGAAATAAACACTTATTTTTTTCCATCAGCATATTTTAAAAGGCATAAAGAACATAATAATAATAAGACAAATTGGGTTCTGGGGAAACAAGACAGACACAAGCATTTTCCTTGAATCAGTCGTGTCAAACAACCCCCATGGGCTTCACAGTTCTACTCCCTACAGTTAGTCAGCACTAACCCAGAGTTCTAAAGAGTAAAGGGCGGTTGTACTGTCTATTCTTTGACATTAATTGGCAACAATAATTGGGTGATACTTGAAACTTTCAACATCTCACCAAATGATCTACTACTTGTCCTGTTATATATCTACAAGTCATTATTCAATCCAACTGTTCCTGGCTGTAACTACATGGTCACTTCAATCGACCACAATGGGTTTCGGCAATGCCCCCACTGGCAATTATCAAAGTGGTTGGGGGTTAGTAGGTGTTCTAGGAAGTGATCGATATGACATTTTTGGGAGGTTTGGAGGTAATTGTGGGAGCCGTGCTGGCTCATCAAATTCCTCCTGGCAGCCCTTGCCGTCTTCTGATTAGTCACAGTGTACACTGTTCACACAAAGGCTAATGGCTCTTCACATCGTCCAATAAGAGGCAGATCGTAAGAAGATATTGTGTAACCCAAGACTTTAGCACTGTGTCCTGCCTGCGACCTCCTGCACCTGAGATACAGTGTCACAACACTAACTACACCAATGTTTACTTACAAGAATTCAGATAATTGCACTGACAACCTCTCCTGTTGCAAACAAGCTACTTCACATCCACTGCCTTTTATCTCTGCCTTTTATTGGGCGGCAGGTAGCTTAGTGGTTAAGAGCGTTGTGCCAGTAACCGAAAGGTCTCTGGTTCTAATCCCCGAGCCGACTAGGTGAAAAATCTGTCGATGTGCCCTTGAGCAAGGCACTTAACCCTAATTGCTCCTGTAAGTCGCTCTGGATAAGAGCGTCTGCTAAATGACCAATTTATTTTTTATTTTTTATTTATCTCACAGTTGTCAGGACAATGGAAAGGTGGCAAACTTAGTATATACTTCATCGTTTTTAATTGTCATAATTGTCAATATAGTCAAATGCATGTCACTTTAGGTGGTGCTGGGCAGAGGGAAACTTGAAGAGATGATTAGGATCCGCACACAATGGCTGGACCGTTCTTTTATTTGGCTACAAACGTAAATTTTCTAGCTAAATAAAGGTATGGTGGAGCAATAGTGTGTGTGGGTCCTAGTCATCTCTTCAAGGTATGCATGCATACAGCATCTTCGAGAAATATAGGTAGTATTTAGAGCAGGGCTGCCCAACCCTCTTCCTGGAGATCTGCTGTTCTGTAGGGTTTCAGCCCAACCCTCTTCCTGGAGATCTACTGTTCTGTAGGGTTTCAGCCCAACCCTCTTCCTGGAGATCTGCTGTTCTGTAGGGTTTCAGCCCAACCCTCTTCCTGGAGATCTACTGTTCTGTAGGGTTTCAGCCCAACCCTCTTCCTGGAGATCTACTGTCCTGTAGGTTTTCAGTCCAACCCTAATTTAGCGTATCTGATTCAGCTAGTTAAGGTCTTGTTGTGCAGCTAATAAGTAGAATCAGGTGTGTTAAAGGAAGATGGTTGGGAAGCCCTGATTTAGACTATCAAACCTTTGAACTAAGGTGGTAAGGTTGCAACAGTGTGGGGACAAGTATGCAAGTGGAATATGACATACGAGTTAAGATCCTTCATGGGAAGACCTCACACTTCTGTGTTGCTGTTTCTGTTGACTGGAGGACAATCACATACGTATTTGTGTGATCAACGGGGTTAAAGCTACAGTATGGGTTTTGGGAAGCTGTTCAATGGTCATTTCAATTCATGACTTTTACCAACGTTAGGCTCAATTCCGTTTAAATCCCAGTCAATTCAGAAAGTATTCAAATTCCCATTGAAATGCATTGAAGTGAATAGGAATTTCAGTGTACTTCCTGAATTGACTGGAATTGTAATGAAATTGACCCCAACATTGATATTTACCCATTGATTCTTGAAGAACATAATTTATGAATGTCTCATGCATTTTACTTGGATAATTCGCTATGTGTAGGGTGGTTTGTGAAACACAAAACATCCAGTAATGTACACATGTTGGACACATGGGGAGCCTAAGTGAATGCTTGCAGGTAAAAACATGTGATACGTCCTAAATCCCATCACCCTCTCACAGCACATATCCTGTCACACAATGTGGAAGTGGTGCATGCTGGGATAGCCCTGGGACGGGATCCGTCTCGATCCATCTCCCCCTGGCATGGGCAAGTCTGATTGATTTATCAGCCCTTGTCTCTCTCCAGTCTTGTTTTAATGAGACAGTAATAGCCCATGGTCTGCCGCATGGGGGATAAATGTGAGAGAAGCGGAGAAGAGAAAAATGTGGACAGAATATGTAACCGAAGGTGCAATCAATCCCATAGACGCCTACACACAGAGATGGAGAGAGAGGAAGATGGAGAGAGAGGAAGATGGAGAGAAAGGGAGATTGAGAGAAAGGGAGATTGAGAAACGGAAGAAGGAGGGAGAGCGTGCCAGGAACAAGCCTCTCCTGATTGGCAGCAGCGGTCACTCGGCTCTAATTAAAGGCACTCACCAGCAGACAGACATTTTCACAGACATTAACAGCTTGGCGGCAAGCCCGCGCAGCCTATAATTTCTGGCGGGGGGCACGCCATGTCGCCAACCTGTGATTTTCACAGGAATTAATGACACAGAGGTGGTACATTGTTTTACCGACACGGTGCCAGGGGCAAGGGTGAGGTGGCGGCTTTCACATTGTACACTTAGACCGCCCGGCTGTAGATACATCTCATTTTGAAGAACAAGATTACAAGCTTACAGGTACATGCATTGTCCAAAAAACCTGTCATTTATAACCATGGATAGCTATAGCAACTATTGGATATTCATCACACACACATGAGACAGCCTCTCCTATTCATACCTACACACACATATGAGGCACCGTTGTTGACAAAGTGACATGATTGTCTATGCGAGAGAGATCCAAATGACAAGTGAGAAAGAACAAACAGATTGCCTCATGCGAGAGCACTTGAGTGCCCCCTCCCCCATACAAAGCTACCAACTATTACACTGAATCTCCAAGCAGGAAGTATTACATAACAAGAATGGAGTGTTACATTACAACAACACTAAGAGAGAACAGAGTACTGTTACATTACAACACTAAGAGAGAACAGAGAACTGTTACATTACAACACTAACAGAGAACATAGTACTGTTACATTACACCACTAAGAGAGAACAGAGTACTGTTACATTACAACACTAACAGAGAACAGAGTACTGTTACATTACAACAACACTAAGAGAGAACAGGGTACTGTTACATTACAACACTAAGAGAGAACAGAGAACTGTTACATTACAACACTAACAGAGAACATAGTACTGTTACATTACACCACTAAGAGAGAACAGAGTACTGTTACATTACAACACTAACAGAGAACAGAGTACTGTTACATTTCAACACTAACAGAGAACAGAGTACTGTTACATTACAACACTAACAGAGAACAGAGTACTGTTACATTACAACACTAAGAGAGAACAGAGTACTGTTACATTACAACACTAAGAGAGAACAGAGTACTGTTACATTACAACACTAAGAGAGAACAGAGTACTGTTACATTACAACACTAAGAGAGAACAGAGTACTGTTACATTACAACACTAACAGATAACAGAGTACTGTTACATTACAACACTAACAGAGAACATAGTACTGTTACATTACACCACTAAGAGAGAACAGAGTACTGTTACATTACAACACTAACATAGAACAGAGTACTGTTACATTACAACACTAACAGAGAACAGAGTACTGTTACATTTCAACACTAACAGAGAACAGAGTACTGTTACATTACAACACTAACAGAGAACAGAGTACTGTTACATTACAACACTAACAGAGAACAGAGTACTGTAACATTACAACACTAACAGAGAACAGAGTACTGTTACATTACAGCACTAAGAGAGAACAGAGTACTGTTACATTGCAACACTAAGAGAGAACAGAATACTGTTACATTACAACACTAACAGAGAACAGAGAACTGTTACATTACAGCACCAAGAGAGAACAGAGTACTGTTACATTACAACACTAAGAGAGAACAGAGTACTGTTACATTACAACACTAACAAAGAACAGAGTACTGTTACATTACACCACTAAGAGAGAACATAGTACTGTTACATTACAGCACTAACAGAGAACAGAGTACTGTTACATTACAACACTAACAGAGAACAGAGTAATGTGACATTACAACACTAAGAGAGAACAGAGTACTGTTACATTACAACACTAAGAGAGAACAGAGTACTGTTACATTACAACACTAACAGAGAACAGAGTACTGTTACATTACAACACTAAGCGAGAACAGAGTACTGTTACATTACAACACTAACAGAGAACATAGTACTGTTACATTACACCACTAAGAGAGAACAGAGTACTGTTACATTGCAACACTAAGAGAGAACAGCATACTGTTACATTACAACACTAACAGAGAACAGAGTACTGTTACATTACAGCACTAAGAGAGAACAGAGTACTGTTACATTACAACACTAAGAGAGAACAGAGTACTGTTACATTACAACACTAACAAAGAACAGAGTACTGTTACATTACACCACTAAGAGAGAACATAGTACTGTTACATTACAGCACTAACAGAGAACAGAGTACTGTTACATTACAACACTAAGAGAGAACAGAGTACTGTTACATTACAACACTAAGAGGGAACAGAGTACTGTTACATTACAACACTAACAGAGAACAGAGTAATGTGACATTACAACACTAAGAGAGAACAGAGTACTGTTACATTACAACACTAAGAGAGAACAGAGTACTGTTACATTACAACACTAAGAGAGAACAGAGTACTGTTACATTACAACACTAACAGAGAACAGAATACTGTTACATTACAACACTAAGAGAGAATAGAGTACTGTTACATTACAACAGTAAGAGAGAACAGAGTACTGTTACATTACAACACTAAGAGAGAACAGAGTACTGTTACATTACAACACTAACAGATAACAGAGTACTGTTACATTACAACACTAGCAGAGAACAGAGTACTGTTACATTACAACACTAACAGAGAACAGAGTACTGTTACATTACAACACTAAGAGAGAACAGAGTACTGTTACATTACAACACTAAGAGAGAACAGAGTACTGTTACATTACACCACTAAGAGAGAACAGAGTACTGTTACATTACAACACTAACAGAGAACAGAGTACTGTTACATTACAGCAACACTAAGAGAGAACAGGGTACTGTTACATTACAACACTAAGAGAGAACAGAGAACTGTTACATTACAACACTAACAGAGAACATAGTACTGTTACATTACACCACTAAGAGAGAACAGAGTACTGTTACATTACAACACTAACAGAGAACAGAGTACTGTTACATTTCAACACTAACAGAGAACAGAGTACTGTTACATTACAACACTAACAGAGAACAGAGTACTGTTACATTACAACACTAAGAGAGAACAGAGTACTGTTACATTACAACACTAAGAGAGAACAGAGTACTGTTACATTACAACACTAAGAGAGAACAGAGTACTGTTACATTACAACACTAAGAGAGAACAGAGTACTGTTACATTACAACACTAACAGATAACAGAGTACTGTTACATTACAACACTAACAGAGAACATAGTACTGTTACATTACACCACTAAGAGAGAACAGAGTACTGTTACATTACAACACTAACATAGAACAGAGTACTGTTACATTACAACACTAACAGAGAACAGAGTACTGTTACATTTCAACACTAACAGAGAACAGAGTACTGTTACATTACAACACTAACAGAGAACAGAGTACTGTTACATTACAACACTAACAGAGAACAGAGTACTGTAACATTACAACACTAACAGAGAACAGAGTACTGTTACATTACAGCACTAAGAGAGAACAGAGTACTGTTACATTGCAACACTAAGAGAGAACAGAATACTGTTACATTACAACACTAACAGAGAACAGAGAACTGTTACATTACAGCACCAAGAGAGAACAGAGTACTGTTACATTACAACACTAAGAGAGAACAGAGTACTGTTACATTACAACACTAACAAAGAACAGAGTACTGTTACATTACACCACTAAGAGAGAACATAGTACTGTTACATTACAGCACTAACAGAGAACAGAGTACTGTTACATTACAACACTAACAGAGAACAGAGTAATGTGACATTACAACACTAAGAGAGAACAGAGTACTGTTACATTACAACACTAAGAGAGAACAGAGTACTGTTACATTACAACACTAACAGAGAACAGAGTACTGTTACATTACAACACTAAGCGAGAACAGAGTACTGTTACATTACAACACTAACAGAGAACATAGTACTGTTACATTACACCACTAAGAGAGAACAGAGTACTGTTACATTGCAACACTAAGAGAGAACAGCATACTGTTACATTACAACACTAACAGAGAACAGAGTACTGTTACATTACAGCACTAAGAGAGAACAGAGTACTGTTACATTACAACACTAAGAGAGAACAGAGTACTGTTACATTACAACACTAACAAAGAACAGAGTACTGTTACATTACACCACTAAGAGAGAACATAGTACTGTTACATTACAGCACTAACAGAGAACAGAGTACTGTTACATTACAACACTAAGAGAGAACAGAGTACTGTTACATTACAACACTAAGAGGGAACAGAGTAATGTTACATTACAACACTAACAGAGAACAGAGTAATGTGACATTACAACACTAAGAGAGAACAGAGTACTGTTACATTACAACACTAAGAGAGAACAGAGTACTGTTACATTACAACACTAAGAGAGAACAGAGTACTGTTACATTACAACACTAACAGAGAACAGAATACTGTTACATTACAACACTAAGAGAGAATAGAGTACTGTTACATTACAACAGTAAGAGAGAACAGAGTACTGTTACATTACAACACTAAGAGAGAACAGAGTACTGTTACATTACAACACTAACAGATAACAGAGTACTGTTACATTACAACACTAGCAGAGAACAGAGTACTGTTACATTACAACACTAACAGAGAACAGAGTGCTGTTACATTACAACACTAAGAGAGAACAGAGTACTGTTACATTACAACACTACGAGAGAACAGAGTACTGTTACATTACAACACTAAGAGAGAACAGAGTACTGTTACATTACAACACTAAGAGAGAACAGAGTACTGTTACATTACAACACTAACAGATAACAGAGTACTGTTACATTACAACACTAACAGAGAACAGAGTACTGTTACATTACAACACTAACAGAGAACAGAGTACTGTTACATTACAACACTAAGAGAGAACAGAGTACTGTTACATTACAACACTAACAGAGAACAGAGTACTGTTACATTACAACACTAAGCGAGACAGAGTACTGTTACATTACAACACTAACAGAGAACATAGTACTGTTACATTACACCACTAAGAGAGAACAGAGTACTGTTACATTGTAACACTAAGAGAGAACAGAATACTGTTACATTACAACACTAACAGAGAACAGAGTACTGTTACATTACAGCACTAAGAGAGAACAGAGTACTGTTACATTACAACACTAAGAGAGAACAGAGTACTGTTACATTACAACACTAACAAAGAACATAGTACTGTTACATTACACCACTAAGAGAGAACATAGTACTGTTACATTACAGCACTAACAGAGAACAGAGTACTGTTACATTACAACACTAAGAGAGAACAGAGTACTGTTACATTACAACACTAAGAGGGAACAGAGTACTGTTACATTACAACACTAACAGAGAACAGAGTAATGTGACATTACAACACTAAGAGAGAACAGAGTACTGTTACATTAGAACACTAAGAGAGAACAGAGTACTGTTACATTACAACACTAACAGAGAACATAGTACTGTTACATTACAACACTAAGAGAGAACAGAATACTGTTACATTACAACACTAAGAGAGAATAGAGTACTGTTACAATACAACAGTAAGAGAGAACAGAGTACTGTTACATTACAACACTAAGAGAAAACAGAGTACTGTTACATTACAACACTAACAGATAACAGAGTACTGTTACATTACAACACTAGCAGAGAACAGAGTACTGTTACATTACAACACTAACAGAGAACAGAGTACTGTTACATTACAACACTAAGAGAGAACAGAGTACTGTTACATTACAACACTAAGAGAGAACAGAGTACTGTTACATTACAACACTAAGAGAGAACAGAGTACTGTTACATTACAACACTAACAGATAACAGAGTACTGTTACATTACAACACTAGCAGAGAACAGAGTACTGTTACATTACAACACTAACAGAGAACAGAGTACTGTTACATTACAACACTAAGAGAGAACAGAGTACTGTTACATTACAACACTAACAGAGAACAGAGTACTGTTACATTACAACACTAAGCGAGAACAGAGTACTGTTACATTACAACACTAACAGAGAACATAGTACTGTTACATTACACCACTAAGAGAGAACAGATTACTGTTACATTACAACACTAACAGAGAACAGAGTACTGTTACATTACAACACTAAGAGAGAACAGAGTACTGTTACATTACAACACTAAGAGAGAACAGAGTACTGTTACATTACAACACTAACAGATAACAGAGTACTGTTACATTACAACACTAAGAGAGAACAGAGTACTGTTACATTACAACACTAACAGAGAACAGAGTACTGTTACATTACAACACTAAGAGAGAACAGAGTACTGTTACATTACAACACTAAGAGAGAACAGAGTACTGTTACATTACAACACTAAGAGATAACAGAGTACTGTTAGATTACAACACTAACAGAGAACAGAGCTTCAGTACCGCTGGCCGGGCCTGTACTGTAACGCCCTCTGCTCCCTGTCACAGAGTCCTCTGTGAGTGTACCCAGGGAGCTCATTAAGGACAGTAGAACTGCTCCGTGGTCACAGGGGGGCTCCTAGGGCCACTGGCAGCCATGGGGTTTGACTGCTCCTCCCACAGAAGCTTTCACACAGAAAGGCAAAGACCTAAGCCATGATGTAGGGAGCTCTGTGCGTTAGGGAAATCAAGATGAGCTGCAGTGACACCTCTGTGCACTTTGACACGTGCACTACTATGCCGTTCACAAGGTACCAGTGGGGTAAAAGTTATAGATAGTTGTTTGTTTTCTTGCTTTGAAAGATCTGATTTCATTGGTGGAAGTTACAGAGGTTACAGAGCACAGTGAATCTGTAAGGTTATACCTTGTGTCACATACAGTAGCTTGTTTGAGTGTGATTATGTCTGTATATGTCTGTGATATTGTGCTCAACACCATAATAAACGCATATGCAACTCATATGGAGAAATACGGTGCCTTCAGAAAGTATTCATACCCCTTGACTTATTCCACATTTTGTTGTGTTACAGCCTGAATTCAAAATGGATTACATCTATTTTCTCACCCATCTACACACAATACACTATAATGACAAAGTGAAAACATGTTTTTAGAAATGTTTGCAAATTTATTGAAAATGAAATACAGAAATATCTCATTTAGATAAGTATTCACACACCTGAGTCAATATGTTGTAGAAGCACCTTTGGCAGCGATTACAGCTTTGAGTCGTCTTGAGTATGTCTTTATCAGCTTTGCACATCTGGATTTGGGGATTTTCTCCCATTCTTCCTTGCAGATTTTCTCGAGCTCTGTTAAGTTAGATGGGGAGTGGCGGTGAACAGCAATCTTCAAGTCTTTCCACTTATTTTCAATGGGATTCAAGTCTTGGCTTTGGCTGGGCCACTCAAGGACTTTCACATTCTTGTTCTGAAGCCACTCCAGAGTTGCTTTTGCTATATGCTTGGGGTCATTGTCCTGTTGGAATGTAAATATTCCCCCCAGTCTAAGGTTGTTTGCAATCTGAAGCAGGTTCTCATCAAGGATTTGCCTGTATTTGACTCCATTCATTGTTCCCTCTATCCTTACCACTCTCCCAGTTCCTTCTGCTGAAAAGCATCCCCATAGCATGATGCTGGTCACCACCATGATTCAGGGTAGGGATGGTGTTAGAAGGGTGATGAGCTGTGCTTTGCATTCAGGCCAAAGAGTTCAATTTCTGTCTCATCAGACAGCAGTATTTTTTGCCTTACGCTCTCTTTCACGTGCCTTTTTGCAAACTCCAGGCGTGCTGTCATGTGCCTTTTTCTCAGGAGTGGCTTCCATCTGGCCACTCTCCCATAAAGCAAAGATTTGTGAAGTGCTGTAGAGACTGTTGTCCTTCTGTCAGGTTCTCCCATCTCAGCCAAGGAACTCTGTAGTTCTGTTAGAGTGGTCATTGGGTTCTTGGTCACCTCCCTGACCAAGGTCCTTCTTGCCCGGTTGCTCAGTTTGGTCAGATGGCCAGCTCTAGGTAGAGTCTGGGTAGTTCCATATTTGTTCCATTTCCCAATGATGGAGACCACTGTGCTTTTGGAAACTTTCAACACTCTAGAAATTATTTTATACCCTTCCCACATACCTCATCACAATTCTATCTCGGAGATCTAAGGACAGTTCCTTGGACTTCATGGTATAGTTTCTGCGCTGACATGCACTGTCAACTGTGGTACCTTATATAGACAGGTGTGTTTCTTTCTAAATGATGTCCAAACAATTGAATTGGCCAAAGGTGGACTCCAAACAAGTTGTAGTGACATCTCAAGGATGATCAAAGGAAATTAGATGCCTGAGCTCAGTTTGGAGTGGCATAGCAAAGGGGTGTGAATATTTATGTAAATGAGATATTTCTGTATTTAATTTTCAATACATGTGAAAAAAAATCTAAAAATATGTTTTCACTTTGTTGTTATGGGGTGTAGAATAAATAAAAAAATACATTTTGAATTCAAGATGTAACACAACAAAATGTGGAATTGGTCAAGGGGTATGAGTACTTTCTGAAGGTATTGTACATGCCATGGAGGCTGTATCGAGAAATTGTATAAATACTTTGTAAAAATAGGTACTTACCAGTATTCAAATTCCTGTAAAACAAATGTGTACTTTCTTGCCCTAATGTTTAGCATTACAAATACAGGACAAAGATTACCCTATGAGTTCACAAATAGTCTGAATCACATACCTGTTCTTTCTGAATGCACACATCTAAATATAGATTGGTGTTAAAATAATGTACAATTCAAATGCTAATCCCGTCCCATTGAGTTGCTACCTGTCAGCTGTGTGGAAAGCATGCCTTACCCTCTGGTCATGTACTTATTTTTCCACACACTGGAAAATATTCACATCTCAGACACTAGGCGCCTGCTGTGGAGTCTCTCCTCTTTTGCTAGATTAGCGCTAGCATGATGAGGGCCCTCTGGAGTTCACCCGACCTTTCACCCTGTAAACATCAGTTCTTGAGATGTGTAGGCTCATTCCCTTCTTTGGAGCCTGAAAACTAGATATCCACACCCTACTGGATGCCTGTCTGCATGGTTAAAGAATGAGACCTCAGGTTGTGCCAGTCAGAAGGGGGAGGTTTGAATGTTGGGTTGTATGCTATAATATATATATAATCCTCCTGCTCATTGCTCCATGCCTAGGGGCATGCGGTGGGCGGGCGTGTAGGTGTGTGCTATGCACTCAGGCCTCCTCTGACACAGGTAGACACTGTTTTATCCTGATTGGACAGCCTCCAGGCCAGAGGGAGCGTGAATCATATCAATCCAAATTCACCTTATTTTTCCCTCAATCTCTTTCCAAGGACTACATCTTTTGATACCGACAACATTAACACAATGGATGTGCTTTCAAATGTGCTTAAATCCCTACTTTCAAAACCTATTCGGAAAATGGAGGCCTTTTCACTGTATAGAAAGCAGCCATGGTTGTTGTTGTGTATCTTATAATAGCTGCTTCCCACAAAACATGGTGTACCTTCATTGTTTATAACACTAACACAACTGCCTTTATGTTCTTTCTAATTTTTCTATTAAGTTTCTCCCCAGCGGATCGCTATTATAATTCTGTTGTTGGAATAAGCACCCTATTTCCCCACTGTGTCCAATATTGCAATGATGTCGGAAAAAAAAATCTCACAATGGAGCTCACTCAACAGAGGCTTATCCATAATATTGACATCACAATTTATCTCTGACAAGGAGCGATGTGTCACGTCATCTGTTCCGGAATACAAAGCTCTGCAAGCCCCTCTAGACTATCAAATAAGCGTCTGTTTCAATAATTTAAATTGGAACCCCGGTTTGTCTTATTGTAAAATTGAATTGTGTTGGCTGGTAAATTGATTGGGATATATTGGATGGTGAACCGTGTGACAGGCAAGCCCACAGTTAGGGACAGAGGAGGTACTCTGCTCATACTACAGTATGTGACATGATCAGGAGATGTTGAATTGTGGAGTAACATTTTCTTACTAGTATATGTTCTATTGTGTGTTATATTGAAGTAGCAAAATTCTTTTTGACACAAAACTGATTTTAACACGTTGATTGTGAATACCGTTAGGTTGCCCGTTCATTTTCCACTCTCTAGTTTATTCCACAGGGGCTATCAATCCAGAGACTTTTGCAATTTCAGTTTGTTACTGTGGAACTACACTGGGACGTCAGGAAAACATGGGGCAGGAAAACAGCTACTCTGGAAGCATAACTTTTGGCCAGCACGAGCAGAGCGCGAGCCACTTGTATAAACTGTTCACGAGCTTGAGCTGCCTGTCAAATTCTTGAAAATAGAACCAGAGTATAATATTACGCTGAGCAGTGTGTATGCAATACATTGGGAGGAGATGGGAGCCAATTACCCAAAGTTTCTTCCTGTCCACAGTCGTCATGCAATACATTGCCTAGGGCCTTCATATTGTCTAATAGGTTTCGAATGGTTGATTTAAAACGCTCCCATGATCCAACAACATGGACTATCTGTTTGTTGGGTACCATAAGTATGCATTGTCATGCAAATGACCAGGTAACCGCCTAGCTGCCTGTAATTGCACATGAGGAAAAGCAATCATCTGTGCAGCCTGAGAAAGGGACGTCAGATGACTGTACAGGCAGAAGGGGTGAGGTGAGAAGACACTTAGGATAATTGGCTCCCATCTCCTCCCACACGTCAAATACAGTAAGGACTTAAATGAAGGAATTGGTGGAAATGATTTTAGGCATTCAAAGCGCTGCATTAAATTACAAATCAGCCATCAGTCACCTGGATGTGGAGAGCGGAGATGATTTGTCTCCTGTCACCTATATTTTTTTAAACGCCACCTCAGAATCATTAGCAATTCTGGCCTTACCAGAGTGTGTGATAGAGAGAGAGAGCGAGAGAGAGAGAGAGAGAGAGAGAGAGAGAGAGAGAGAGAGAGAGAGAGAGAGAGAGAGAGAGAGAGAGAGAGAGAGAGAGAGAGAGAGAGAGAGAGAGAGAGAGAGAGAGAAATAGAGAAAATGAATGCATGACATAGGGATTCTGAACCTTAATAGATGTCAGACTTAGCAAGCCTCAGTTCATAAGTGCCAATCTGGGGCAGATGCAGGTAACAGCTGGGGAAGAACTGGCCAGATGGATGGTGATGAGGCAGAGGACAGACATAAGTGGCAGTGGGATGGGTGTGTGTGTGTGTGTTTGAGAAGGGGGTGATAGGTAGACGTTAGTTAACATACCCCTAGTGTGTCAGTAGATGGGAGCCAATTGGCGATGTGTCGGACTCAACTTTAGCATTGACATGTGCATGGTCAGTTTGTATGAGTGTGTGCGTCCATGTGTAGAGAGAGGGTTGTGTGGGGTGAGCGAATGTGTGTGCGCACCCTTTTGTAGTTTGTGTGTGGTTACTGTGGTAACAGAAAATAAATAAATAAAAATAAAAGCTAGATTGAGGAAAACAGCTACATCATTTGTGATCCCATCACCTCCTGGGTTTTGTGTGAGCGGAGAATGTGGCAATTTTCTTTTAGTACTCATTGTTTTCTACTCTTTAATCCTTTTGGTGTAATCTGCCATTATAGACCCCATCTTTACTTGATTACCTTAAGAGGATGAAGTGACACTGGGTCAAAGTCAGATGGGAATTTAGATACAAAATTATGTAGTTTCACATTCAGTCTGAATTTAACATGAGGAGCGGAGTGCACACATCTTTTGACATTCAAAGCATTCCCCCCCAAAAAATGTCATGTGATTTGACAGCTATATCAGCAAGTAAAACGTATTATTTATTATTTTAAATCTTAAACTCCAATATGTTCAGTATTACTACAAGATGTTGGCGAAGGTAGCCTCATGTCATTGCTATGTGACGACCGAGGTTCTTCTGACCTGAACAGAAGGCTGACCTTTTTCTGGGGCCCGGATTCAGCTTGCACTCTCTGGAGAGGAGAGATGTTGCTTATTTTCAAGGGTGCTTTTTTTTCAGGGATGCTTTTGGCGGTGGGAGCAGTCCCAGCAAAGATTGTACCTATCAATCTGAGAAGCAGGAAGCGGCTGCTGATTGCACAGGAAGAGGAGAGGGCGTTTAATTAGGGCCCTGAGTGGTCTTCAAGCCTTCACCCACATGGTGAGTTAATACTTCCGCTGAAGATAGGGGTGGAGTGATGGAGTGAGAGGAGAGGGAGAGGGGGAGGAAATGATACAGAGAGAGGGAGAAGGGATGGAGGGAAAACAGGAGGGAAAGAGAGAGAAGGAAGATAGCGATGAACAGCTTGATATGAAGGCCTAGGTTTTGTCATTGTCAACAAGCTGTTCGCCCACATTTGAAAATACCCAAAGTCCCTTCCTCTATCTAGGCCCATCCTCCTCCCCCTCCTTCCTCCCCCTAGCTCTGTGGATGCCATTAGTGTTGCCTGCCGCCTGCAGTTCCTACCCACGTGAGGTACTCCAACTCCCAGCATGCCGCTTGTGTGTACAGGATAAATGAGATCGCAGTGCATAAGGTTTAATGGCTAGGTTGAATTGTCGCTATTACGATTATCACTTCTGTCTCTGTTACCGGAGGAGGTAGCACTTCTCCACTCCCTGGGATCGTTTGTGTTCAAGAAGAGTGAGATAGGAGAACAAACAAGTGTCTGTTGGATTCTCATTCTCCATTCCAAATTCACAGCTGCCTGCAGGAGCATGGTACAGTGGTAATGCTGCAGTCCCCATAGCACAAAGCCAAACCTGTCATGGGATTGATTCTTGCCTCATCCACTTCCTTCTTCATTTTCTCCCATATATGGACCTCTTAGTCCCTCTCTAAATTCTATCTGTCTGAAAAATCTTGCCGATCCCGATTCCATAAAAAAGAAAAAAGGAAAAAAAAGATATCTGTTGTATTCAAATCAAATCAAATGTTATTTGTCACATGCGCCGAACACAACAGGTGTAGACCTAACAGTGAAATTCTTACTTACAAGCCCTTAACCGACAATGCAGTTTTAAGAAAAAGAAGTGTTAAGAAAATATTTACTAAATAAACTGAAGTAAACAATGTGCAGGGGTACAGGTTAGTTAAGGTAATTGAGGTGATATGTACATGTAGGTAGAGGTAAAGTGACTATGCTTAGATAATAAACAGTGAGTAGCAGCACCGGGGGGGGGGGTCAATGCAAATAGTCCGGGTAGCCATGTTTAGCTGTTCAGGAGTATTATGGCTTGGGGTAGAAGCTGTTAAGAAGCCTAGACTTGGCGCTCCGGTACTGCTTGCCGTGCGGTAGCAGAGAGAATAGTCTATGACTACGGTGGCTGGAGTCTTTGCCAATTTTTAGGGCCTTCCTCTGACACCGCCTGATATAGAGGTCCTGGATGGCAGGAAGCTTGGCGTCAGTGATGTACTGGGCCGTACGCACTACCCTCTGTAGTGCCTTGTGGTCGGAGGCCGAGCAGTTGCCATACCAAGCGGTGATGCAACCAGTCAGGATGCTCTCGATGGTGCAGCTGTAGAACCTTTTGAGGATCTGAGGATTCATGCCAAATCTTTTCAGTCTCCTGAGGGGGAATAGGCATTGTCGTGCCCTCTTCACGACTGTATTGGTGTGTTTGGACCATGATAGTTCGTTGGTGATGTGGACAACAAGGAACTTGAAGCTCTCGACCCGCTCCACTACAGCCCCGTCGATGAGAATGGGGGCGTGCTCAGTCCTCTTTTTCCTGTAGTCCACAATCATCTCCTTTGTCTTGATCACTTTGAGGGAGAGGTTGTTGTCCTGGCACCACACTGCCAGGTCTCTGACCTCCTCCCTATAGGCTGTCTCATCGTTGTCGGTGATCAGGCCTACCACCGTTGTGTCGTCAGCAAGCTTAATGATGGTGTTGGAGTCGTGCTTGGCCATGCAGTCATGGGTGAACAGGGAGTACAGGAGGGGACTGAACACACACCCCTGAGGGGCCCCCATGTTGAGGATCAGCGTGGCAGATGTGTTGTTACCTACCCTTACCACCTTGGGGCAGCCCGTCAGGAAGTCCAGGATCCAGTTGCAGAGGGAGGTGTTTAGTCCCAGGTCCTTAGCTTAGTGATGAGCTTTGAGGGCACTATGGTGTTGAACGCTGAGCTGTAGTCAATAAACAGCATTCTCACGTACTGTAGGTGTTATTTTTGTCCAGGTGGGAAAGGGCAGTGTGAAGTGCAATAGAGATTGCGTCATCTGTGGATCTATTGTACGCCGAGCGCATGCTCAGAGTACATGTCCTGGTAATCCGTCTGGCCCTGCGGCCTTGTGAATGTTGACCTGTTTAAAGGTCTTACTCACATTGGCAACGGAGAGCGTGATCACACAGTCGTCCAGAACATCAGGTGCTCTCATCCATGCTTCAGTGTGTATGTTTAGGCTGCAGAATCTTACCTTACATCCAACGCATAGGAAGAATACCTTACATTCTGCTGCTGTTGTCTTATTCTGTGTGATTAATTTCTTGATACTTCTGTTTCTGCTCCAACTTTGACAGAGTGCCTTGGTCGGTCTTGTTCGGGTTAGGCAGAGGGCAGAATATCAATTACACCCCCTGTTGTGCCTCAGGAGGGGGAGAGAAAAAGTGATGACCTGTATCAAGATAAGGAAGCCTGGTGCGGACGGGAAATGTGGTGAACCACGATGGAGAATGGTTTCTACACACTCGCACACACACACACACACACACACACGCACATGCACACGCACACACACACACACACACACACACACACACACACACACACACAGGAACACACAGGCACACACACACACACACACACACACACACACACACACTGACGCGAAAGCTCTTACACTCACTCTGGGATGCCTAGGAAGCTGGGGTGCAAGCGTCGGGTGCTGGATGGACCTTTCTGCTTATGAGAAATAGCATGGGGAAGAAAAACTTACAGGCCCCATTGAACTTTAGTATTGCTTTCATTTCTTCGTCATGTTCCCACAGAGATGAAATGGGATAGTGTTTTTTTTTACGACTGTCATCCCAGTTGTGACTGGTGGATAAACGGCCTTGGTTTCCCCTCTTCCTTTCTCTTCCTCTCTCTTCCTTGCATTTCTCCTTGCTGCTAAACTTTACTGAACATCAATAGCCACAGCTATTGTACTTGTCATGGTTTTATAGACATCTCCTTTTGACAGGATCACAGACATCTCTGTTTGACAGGATCATAGACGGCAGCGTATCTCATTGCTCACATCTCAAAAAGGCCAGGGACCAAATAGCCTTTTCATTAATAACGACACCATAGGGACTGTTATGCTTTTACACTTGAATACAAGCGAATAAACAACACTTTCCAACAATACAAGTAAAGGTAACAAGTATTATGGATTGCTTCTCCATTTTTAACTTAACACAGGTTCGGTGGCGTTCCCCCCTACCAGGACCTGCCAATCTTGCGAGTGCCCTGCGGTGTCCGTGCCCTGGCCCCCCGTGGCAGTAGCATCGGTGGTGTCGTGTCCAGCCTCGGCCCTAGTTGGTGATGAGGTCTTCCCCCATTAGTGAGCAACAGGCAGCGAGGGCCTGGGCCAGGCAGCTGGCGTTGTCCTCGTTAGTGTCCTCATTAACGAGCAGCGGGATACCTAATTAAACAGCTCAATAGCTGGTAAGTACCCTCCCTCTATTCTCCCTGGGGCAGCACCTGAGTGGGGGGGAGTTATCGTCCCCCCCCCTTTTGGTCCTTTTGGTAAAAGAGATCCATGCTGTTAGTTCCATGCTGTTCAGATTCCAGTGTTCACAGAGATCTTGGTTTGATGATACTTCCACATGGTGACCATGTGACTGTTTTGGTTTGAGGGCAAAAATGCACACAGACATTATAAAGACACTCACAGAAACATTAT
This sequence comes from Coregonus lavaretus, assembly GCF_964263955.1. Taxonomy (NCBI): domain Eukaryota; kingdom Metazoa; phylum Chordata; class Actinopteri; order Salmoniformes; family Salmonidae; genus Coregonus; species Coregonus lavaretus. The sequence goes on from NW_028156329.1 coordinate 58,028, forward strand.
AAAGACACTCACAGAAACATTATAAAGACACTCACAGAAACATTATAAAGACACTCACAGAAACATTATAAAGACACTCACAGAAACATTATAAAGACTCACACACACACAAATCCATCTTCCACTAGTTCCTGGTTAGACTTAAGCAGCAACTGTCAAAGTGACAGACAGATACCTTAAGATGCTGAAACACCCGCCCACACATAGATACCCATTCTTATGATTAGCGCAACATCAGTGGGTCTGACCTGTATGTCCCAGGTTGTTCCTTGTTAACAAGGAGCCCGTAGGCAGAGCAGAGCAGAGAAGAGCTGGGTCACCTCCAGGAGAGCCGATGCTGCTTATTTGCACCCCTCATCTGTCTTGTGCTGGCGATGGGGCAATGTGTCTCCCATGTCTAACAGGTGAGCACAGCCATGCATTACAGGACAAGGCCCTGTTGGGCCCCCAGGGGAGCTCAGCAAGCAACACACAACCAGCTGCACAGCAATAAATAGACACAGGGACACAGCGGAAAAGCTCCTGAACAAGGACAACAGAAAAGCAAGCAAGTTATTTAGATTTTGTAGTGAAACGTCATTAGAAATACCTACGCATGGTGGTTCACAGTTGCAGGAAGTCATTCATTGTTACACAGAAATTCTACAATAAAAAAATTAAACAACATCTGATTGAAGAAGTGGTGTAGTGTTTTGAGCATGGCAGTTGAGGGGTATGGTAAGGTTTCCAAAGATGATATATTATATCACACCGAAAAAGTAATTGGTTCAGTCCTTGCAAGTACCTGTGTTAGATTTCTCATCTTCACTTAGCAGAGTGCACTAAGCCTTGTTCTCCCTGGTGCTAATCCCCGGCAGGAAACAGCTTTCAGGGGATTAACATCAAGGGGAAAAGTCTTACTTGTCGGCGGTGGAGAAGGGGGTGGGGTGGTGGAGTGTATTCCTTCTCCCATCTTTTCTTTGCTGCATGACTCCGAAGTGTTTCCTAAATGCGAGTTAACCACACAGTTTGACACGCTCGGTTGCGCGCACTGGAAATCTTTGACCTCGCCAGATCTCCCCTCTGTAAGTCCTCAGTAGACACGGTTGAACTCATGTAGTCCCTGTAGAGATCCACTGGGTTAAAGCTGCTGAAGATACCTCTTCATCACAAGGGTTTTGCTACACTAGCTTGCCTTGGTTTTACCCCTTTGCAATGAACTCTCTTGGCATTTTCTTGATCATCTGGGTGATTCACTGTTCCAAATTGCTCATCTCTCTCTGTATTGCTGTGTGATGAGGACGATTTTGGTAAAAGAAAAAGCATAAGAACATTGGTTTTCACTAGGTTTCAAGGTGAACAATCTACAGTAGGTCTATGTAAATTATTTTGTTTAAAAAAACATATTTTGTTTTAAATAGCAACAACACATGAGAAGCTCCAACATCTTTCCAATTTGCGTCCATACTTTATTTGACTGGAAACCATTCAATGAATTAATGTGCCGAAATAACAAATTACTGATTCTTGTTTTTATAGCAAAACAACAGTTTGAGGTATGGATGTAATTCTGCTGAACATTTAAAGAGGAGACATGGAGAAATCAACGGAAAATAGAAAACATACCTACAGAAAGCCCACCTGCCATAGTGAGCCCTCATAATACCTTTGGGATTATTTTGCACGGGGCTGAGAATAAAACAGTGCCAAGAAATCGGGAGGAACCCATTTCCTGCTGCACACATCCTTCCTGACAAGTTTTCGAAATGGCAAATGTAACTTCCGCTGTTCTGTTCTTTTTTGCACCGCTACAAACATTCCAGTGTTTTTGTCTTTGGTTCAATTTCCCCCAAAACAGTGGGCTCCTCAATAAGTGCATGGAGAGATGAAAGTGAAGCTCCTCCTAGCAGGGATCAAAATGTCCCTTTTCCCAGACGCTACGAAACTTCCTTCTGGTCCTGACGGTGTTGTAAATACCCAGGATAAAAGAGAGCTTTGTCTGCTTGACGTTAGCACTCCCATTAGACAATCAACAAAGGCAGTTCTGTTGGTCTCATGTTAAATTCCTACTAATCCTTTGTCCCTGGTACCCTCCTAATACTATCAAGCTTCGATCAGAAGAAATTGCCAAAAAACGAATAATCTGAACAGCCTGAACGAATAAAGGCATGTGGTGTTTTGGGAAAATTATGTATTACTGAACACCAAATGTTATCTCTTGTGTATTGCTTAGCTAGTCTTAAACATCTTACATTATTCAGGTTGTTTTTGGAGGATTGACACTATTGAGGGATTTCACAGAGAGGAAGTTGACTAGATAATGTTATTCAGAAGAAGAACAGTGCAGGCGGGCATGAAAGACGGAACTACCCAACTGTGGGAGGTCCATTAGAAAGTGAACAGTGTGGTCTCAACTTTTAATGGGTCATTGGAGGTTTGGCGTGATATGCAAAAGCAAGGAGGGATAAATTATTTTGTCTGACAAATACCTCTGTGGAGAGCAAGTTTGTCAGCAGACAGTGGGATCTGATGAGTTTTATATTTGTGTTAGTACACTGCATTCTGAACACCCCATCATGCACGCTGCTCATTCCTGCCTCAGGGCCTGTTCAGTGACTGGCTCTACTGTATAATAAATCATAATCTTTATGTGATATGCATACAACAATTATCTTCTAATGATTCATCCATCTCTTATTAACCATTGCTGGAAAACCTATTGACAACATTTATCTGCACACAGGCCATTTCAGTCTCATCTGAGTAAACTATGTTGACTTTAGTTGCAATCGTTTCAGTCATTTTATTCTTTGTCGACTTCCTATATGGCTGACTTTCCTCACTGTGTTAAGGATGACACACAGGCCTTTGTGATGGACAGTTGTGAGTCACCATGTTGGCATCTCCCAGCAATCACTATTTTGCGGGGAGATTTGTGTGAGAGAGGGAATATTTCTGCATTTGTCTGTTTGTTACCTTGCTCCCTTTGTTCCACATGTAATTACCAGACTCTCAGAAGGAATACATGTAGTTACTAGACTCCCAGAAGGAATCCATGTGGTTATTAGACTCCCAGAAGGAATACATGTAGTTACTAGACTCCCAGAAGGAATCCATGTGGTTATTAGACTCCCAGAAGGAATACATGTAGTTACTAGACTCCCAGAAGGAATCCATGTGGTTATTAGACTCCCAGAAGGAATCCATGTGGTTATTAGACTCCCAGAAGGAATACATGTAGTTACTAGACTCCCAGAAGGAATCCATGTGGTTATTAGACTCCCAGAAGGAATCCATGTGGTTATTAGACTCCCAGAAGGAATACATGTAGTTACTAGACTCCCAGAAGGAATCCATGTGGTTATTAGACTCCCAGAAGGAATCCATGTGGTTATTAGACTCCCAGAAGGAATACATGTAGTTACTAGACTCCCAGAAGGAATCCGTGTAGCTACCAGACTCCCAGAAGGAATCCGTGTAGCTACCAGACTCCCAGAAGGAATCTGTGTAGCTACCAGACACCCAGAAGGAATCCGTGTAGCCACCAGACTCCCAGAAGGAATACATGTAGTTACAAGACTCCCAGAAGGAATCCATGTAGTTACCAGACTCCCAGAAGGAATACATGTTGTTACCCGACTCCCAAAAGGAATCCATGTAGCCGCCAGACTCCCAGAAGGAATCTGTGTAGCTACCAGACTCCCAGAAGGAATCCATGTCGTTACTAGACTCCCAGAAGGAGTCCATGTGGTTACTAAACTCCCAGAAGGAATCCATGTGGGCATAAATGCATCTCAAGCAGAATGCCTTTGCCGAGGTCAGGATCAGCAGCTTACACTGGATCAATGGGCTAATCATTACATTTCACTCCTGCACCCCACTACACTCCAGCTGACACCCTCCTCCTCCTCCTGTCCATCCGCATTTCTGGACCTACTGTATAAATGAATGATATGTACCCATTGATTCTTCAAGAATATAACTTATAAATGCCTCATGAGCTTAGTTCAACGGCCGTACCCCATCAGAACCCAAAAATAGAAGCTTGTTTCACTCCACTGTTTGTAAACAACATAAATGTAAACAAACACTTTATAGCCTCAAAACATGGTTAAAACTATAATTTTGATATAATGGATGGTCAGTCCTTCCATCCATAGCTCTGTTTTTACCAAAACAGAGGCAGGGTGCCTGCTTTTTTATTGTTTCAACTGCGGATTCTAACTTTGATTTCTCTGCTGAAAGACGGATGTTTCCTCTCACCTCTTTTACCCCTGCTCTTTTACCCCTGCACTCTTGGGGCTGCATATGTGGTAAATAAGCTCTGCAGCTCCACAGTACTTTAACTTTCATCTGTACCTCCAGCCTTACTTTCCCGGGTGTCTTCATCTACTGTGATGAATGTGATACTGTTACCATATTCTGTTACGCTGCATTATTTATTGCTTTGGTAGATTTTCTTAATCAGGGTGACTTACAATTTCACACATTTTGCAGCTTTCGAGCAGCTGAGGCATCTCAATAACACCAACCACTCACTGTAAGGTCTTGGAGAGAGGAGAGGGAGAGAGAGAGAGAGAGAGAGAGAGAGAGAGAGAGAGAGAGAGAGAGAGAGAGAGAGAGAGAGAGAGAGAGAGAGAGAGAGAGAGAGAGAGAGAGAGAGAGAGAGAGAGAGAGAGAGAGAGAGAGAGAGAGAGAGAGAGAGAGAGAGAGAGAGAGAGAGAGAGAGAGAGAGAGAGAGAGAGAGAGAGAGAGAGAGAGAGAGATAGAATACTGTACAAGGACGCTTAAGGATGAGCAATAAAGAGAAGTGAGTGTTGAAACTCACAGCTGTCATCTCAGAGGGTTTGCTGAACACTTGATTTGTCGTCAAAATGGCATAGAATAAATGTATTCTCTGATGGTTTATATAGTGAAGGAATCAGTGCATCTTCATTCAAATTAGACTTTTTCTCCATTTGGTAAGGCACTGTAAAGTAAAGGCATGTTTCACATTCATAGAACTGAGAATTAGACCCGGTTATGTTTTGAAAAGCTTAATTAATATTTGCTCCCTTTCAAAAGGACTACCTTAAAGGGAGAATCCTCTCAAAATCTATCTTTTGGTATTTTTTTCATTAGTCCACTGTTGATACATTCCCAAAATTGTCACAGGCCGCATAATAATAATAATAATAATATGCCATTTAGCAGACGCTTTTATCCAAAGCGACTTACAGTCATGCGTGCATACATTTTTGTGTATGGGTGGTCCCGGGGATCGAACCCACTACCTTGGCATTACAAGCGCCGTGCTCTACCAGCTGAGCTACAGAGGACCATGATGATGCAATATCTTGAAAACTTGACTGCTGACATGTAAAATATTTTGGGACTCCATCAACAGTGGACTAGTTTAAAAAAAGACCAACATTTCCTTAACATTACAAAGTATGGTTCATTTTGCTGACTGCCTTTCCAATGAGGGATGACCACTGCCAATATCACAGAAAGCATCTGGTAAACTACTTACCGCTAACTTTTGCACTGTAGCTGACTAAATAAAACAGACAGACCCCTTTTGCAACAAATTACAATATCGAGGTCAAACATACGTCACTGCAAGGTTTTCTTACTCCCCTGGAATGAGCTCATGACCTTTAAAGTATGCTAAATTAGCAAAGCTGTCAAGGACACAAAGCCTTGAGGTAAGCATAGTACGAGCTGCACCATTAGAAGAGGCACAATTTGGTTGCTTTATTTAGCAGGTGGAGTTTATTCCCAGTCATCAAATCCCACTTGAAGAGAACAGCTGACGTAGCTGAAACGCTGGGAGACCCAAATAAGCTCCATCAACAGAACTGATAATATTTCATATCCCCATAGTCCTCTTTTTGTTTTTTTGTTCTCTCTCTTCTAGGATGGGAGCCTATTTTTTAGACCCAATCCTTACCTCGCACGACCTCTAGCTACGAAAAAGTCACTTCCGGACTAAGCTGTATTCCACCTAGTCAGAAGCATCTACCCATTAAGTGGGATTTTGCTAGATCAGGTGCCTTTGAAAGGCGGGGCTCTCTCCCCGGGTTGTTTGTAGCTCTCCTGTATAAAATGAAGTTCTGTTGGGAGTAACAGAAAGTGACGACCATGAAAAGAAGTCTCTCATTAATCAAGAAGCTGACCAGGCTAACAATACAGGGAACAGAGTTTCAATGATTTGGTGGTATTTTCAAACATGTTGGATTGCTGTGTAGATGTGATTTCAGGTATTGAGTGCACTTTGTGCTGCAGTGGACTGCTACATGTTTAAGTTTTTTATTTCTAGATTCACAATGTGTGTCTGCTGATAAGATTATGTTAATCTTATTTCTTTCTTTGCAACCCCACGAGGTGAGAACTTGCATGGAGCCCCAGGCCAAGGGAAATTGACAGTTCTTTTGTGTTTCTTCCATTTGCGAATAATCGCACCAACTGTTGTCACCTTCTCACCAAGCTGCTTGGCGATGGTCTTGTAGCCCATTCCAGCCTTGTGTAGGTAGTTATCGTGGGTTGTTGTATGTAATTATTGTAGGTTAGTATTGTATTCGGCTGAGCCCGGTGAAGCACGAAGCTAGCTAACCCAATACCTGGACTAGTTAGCGGGTAGCTACTGGTAACTATTAGCAACTGTGGATAGTTGTTTCACGCCTGAGAGTACCTATAATTGTAATTACGCCAGCTAGCTGCCTACAATGATTACATACAATAATGCCTACCATTCAGCTGTTTTTCTAACCTCATTGTCTGAAGCGTTAACGTTAGGTAGTAAGTGGCTACTGTGCTTGAAATTTAGCTAGCTTGTTGTTACCTGGATAGCTACTAAACAAATAGCTGGAACGACCTAGTGAACAGACGCGAACTGGCTGAGTCAATTCAGTGGCTAGCTAGTTTCTGAGGTGGAAGTTGGGAGAGTTATATTTGGGTGTTTCAGTGAAACATATGTGAGGGAGGCCCCGCTCTCTCCTTTCCCAGATGTTTAGTTCATTTCATTCCGATCTCCTTTGCATTATTGTAGCCATTTTCTGTAGCCTGTCAACTATGCCTCTGTCTATCCCTGTTCTCTCCTCTCCGCACAGGCTATACAAACGCCTCACACCGCGTGGCTGCTGCCTCTCTAACCTGGTGGTCCCTGCACGCACCACCCACGTGGAGTTCCAGGTCTCAGGCAGCCTCTGGAACTGCCGTTCTGCTGCCAACAAGGCAGAGTTCATCTCAGCCTATGCTACCCTCCAGTCCCTCGACTTCTTGGCGCTGACGGAAACATGGATTACCACTGAAAACACTGCTATTCCTACTGCTCTCTCCTCGTCTGACAATGTGTTCTCGCATACCCCGAGAGCATCTGGTCAGCGGGGTGGTGGCACAGGAATCCTCATCTCTCCCAAGTGGACATTCTCTCTTTTTCCCCTGACCCATCTGTCTATCTCCTCATTTGAATTCCATGCTGTCATAGTCACTAGCCCATTTAAGCTTAACATCCTTGTCATTTATCGCCCTCCAGGTTCCCTTGGAGAGTTCATCAATGAGCTTGACGCCTTGATAAGTTCCTTTCCTGAGGATGGCTCACCCCTCACAGTTCTGGGTGACTTCAACCTCCCTACATCTACCTTTGACTCATTTCTCTCTGCCTTCTTCTTTCCACTCCTCTCCTCTTTTGACCTCACCCTCTCACCGTCCCCCCCTACTCACAAGGCAGGCAATACGCTTGACCTCATCTTTACTAGATGCTGTTCTTATACTAATCTCACTGCAACTCCCCTCCATGTCTCCGACCACTACTTTGTATCCTTTTCTCTCTCGCTCTCCTCCAACACTACTCACTCTGCCCCTACTCAGATGGTAATGCGCCGTCGCAACCTTCGCTCGCTCTCTCTCTCCCGCTACTCTCTCCTCTTCCATCCTATCATCTCTTCCCTCTGCTCAATCCTTCTCCCTGCAATCTCCTGATTCTGCCTCCTCAACCCTCCTCTCCTCCCTTTCTGCATCCTTTGACTCTCTATGTCCCCTATCCTCCCGACCGGCTCGGTCCTCCCCTCCTGCTCCGTGGCTTGATGACTCATTGCGAGCTCACAGAACAGGGCTCCGGGCAGCCGAGTGGAAATGGAGGAAAACTAGACTCCCTGCAGACCTGGCATCCTTTCACTCCCTCCTCTCTACATTTTCTTCATCTGTTTCTGCTGCTAAAGCCACTTTCTACCACTCTAAATTCCAAGCATCTGCCTCTAACCCTAGGAAGCTCTTTGCCACCTTCTCCTCCCTGCTGAATCCCCCCCCCCCCTCCCTCTCTGTGGATGACTTTGTCAACCATTTTGAAAAGAAGGTTGACGACATCCGATCCTCGTTTGTTAAGTCAAATGACACCGCTGGTCCTGCTCACACTTCCCTACCCTATGCTTTGACTTCTTTCTCCCCTCTCTCCAGATAAAATCTTGCGACTTGTGACGGCCGGCCGCCCAACAACCTGCCCGTTTGACCCTATCCCCTCCTCTCTTCTCCAGACCATCTCCTGTGACCTTCTCCCTTACCTCACCTCGCTCATCAACTCATCCTTGACCGCTGGCTATGTCCCTTCTGTCTTCAAGAGAGCGAGAGTTGCACCCCTTCTCAAAAAACCAACACTCGATCCCTCTGATGTCAACAACTACAGACCAGTATCCCTTCTTTCTTTTCTCTCCAAAACTCTTGAGCGTGCCGTCTTTAGCCAACTCTCTTGCTATCTCTCTCAGAATGACCTTCTTGATCCAAACCAGTCAGGTTTCAAGACTGGTCATTCAACTGAGACTGCTCTTCTCTGTGTCATGGAGGCTCTCCGCACTGCTAAAGCTAACTCTCTCTCCTCTGCTCTTGTCCTTCTAGACCTGTCTGCTGCCTTTGATACTGTGAACCATCAGATCCTCCTCTCCACCCTCTCCGAGCTGGGCATCTCCGGCGCGGCTCACTCTTGGATTGCGTCCTACCTGACCGGTCGCTCCTACCAAGTGGCGTGGCGAGAATCTGTCTCCGCACCACGTGCTCTCACCACTGGTGTCCCCCAGGGCTCAGTTCTAGGCCCTCTCCTATTCTCGCTATACACCAAGTCACTTGGCTCTGTCATATCCTCACATGGCCTCTCCTATCATTGCTACGCAGACGACACACAACTAATCTTCTCCTTTCCCCCTTCTGATAACCAGGTGGCGAATCGCATCTCTGCATGTCTGGCAGACATATCAGTGTGGATGACGGATCACCACCTCAAGCTGATCCTCGGCAAGACGGAGCTGCTCTTCCTCCCGGGGAAGGACTGCCCGTTCCATTATCTCGCCATCACGGTTGACAACTCCGTTGTGTCCTCATCCCAGAATGCGAAGAGCCTTGGCATGACCCTGGACAACACCCTGTCGTTCTCCGCTAACATCAAGGCGTTGACCCGATCCTGTAGGTTCATGCTCTACAACATTCGGAGAGTACGACCCTGCCTTACACAGGAAGCGGCACAGGTCCTAATCCAGGCACTTGTCATCTCCCGTCTGGATTACTGCAACTCACTGTTGGCTGGGCTCCCTGCCTGTGCCATTAAACCCCTACAACTCATCCAGAATGCTGCAGCCCGTCTGGTGTTCAACCTTCCCAAGTTCTCTCACGTCACCCCGCTCCTCCGCATACTCCACTGGCTTCCAGTTGAAGCTCGCATCTGCTACAAGACCATGGTGCTTGCCTACGGAGCTGTGAGGGGAATGGCACCTCCGTACCTTCAGGCTCTGATCAGTCCCTACACCCAAACGAGGGCATTGCGTTCATCCACCTCTGGCCTGCTGGCCCCCCTATCTCTGCGGAAGCACAGTTCCCGCTCAGCCCAGTCAAAACTGTTCGCTGCTCTGGCACCCCAATGGTGGAACAAGCTCCCTCATGACGCCAGGACAGCGGAGTCACTCACCACCTTCCGGAGACACTTGAAACCCCACCTCTTTAAGGAATACCTGGGATAGGATAAAGTAATCCTTCTATCCCCCCTTACCCCACCCCAAAGAAGAAGAAGAAAAAAAAATACATATTGTAAAGTGGTTATCCCACTGGCTATAAGGTGAATGCACCAATTTGTAAGTCGCTCTGGATAAGAGTGTCTGCTAAATGATGTAAATGTAATGTAAATATATATGTTACTAGGCTACATATTTCCTAAAGAGTCTGATGCAGTGATTCCAGGAGTTTTAGGTTCCACCCTTCTCCTAATTAGCAATAAGCAGAGGATGCATCTATTTGACTGAATAAGCAAAATGAGCAGGCAATACATGCATTTACATTTTAAAGATAAATATTGTACATTTCTGTAACATCCCGCTGGCACAAACGTCAGTTAAAAGTTAATTTTTTATTTAGGCTACACTTGGTTGAGTTGTCAACTAACGTGAATGCAATGCGAAATTAACAAAAAATTGATTTAGGTTAAAAATACGGAATTCCCTTAAGTTTTTGTTGTTGTTGAAATGACGTGTAAACAATGTTGATTCAACCAGCTTTTCACCAGTGGGATGGCACTTTCCGCAATTATTCCCAAAGGACTCTAAACCTGTTTCATGGCAATGCTTTCGATCAATATTGTGTATGCTAAATGCTTAGCAGGGCTGTAATCTAAGGAGTGTGCAAATGGTTGGCTCTCATCTGACTTTGGGACAATAGCTCCTGTTAGCGGGTGTGCCGTTCATTCAACATTCTGGTTGTAAGGAACATTTACAAGATTTTGAAGGCATTCGTTTTAGGCTGTATATACCAATTCATTTTGTATTACAGCCTGATTAATCAGACTACTTGTATAGTTACATTATTACTATTGATACATCATGTCTGTTTCCTTCCCTTCACAACCACAAAGATCACTTCTACTGCACTCTTAGAAAAAACAGTTCCGAAAGGGTTCTTCAGCTGTCCCCATAGGAGCACCCTTTTTTGGTTCCAGGTAGAACCCTTTTGGGTTCCATGTAGAACCCGGGTTCCAAAAGGGGTTCTTCAAAGGCTTCTCCTATGGGGACAGCCGAATAACCCTTTTAGGTTCTTGATAGCACCTTTCTTTCTAAGTGTGTATATGATGTAAATGTGTGTGCAATTGTTTGGCGGTGACCAAGAGAATAAAGCTCTGGATTTGGAAACATCTGCCTGGTTTTTGCCGGATCGCCTGCATTCTAAAAAGAAAAGGTTCCATCAGGATCCTTCAGGATAATTTAAGGTGAAAAAATGAACCATAAGGTTCCTGTAGGATCATTCAGGATAATATAAGGTACAAAAATTACCTTAAGGTTAATTTAAGAACCTATACTCTGCCATCAGTTTGTTTTTGAACCTTTGTAGACTTAAGGGGTGCTTTGAAGAACCCTTTTCAAAAGATGGGTTCATTTTGGAACCAGCAGTGCGCTCGTGAGTAAAGGGCGCTTGTGCGTATTATTCAAATTTAGAACGTTGGTCAAAAGACAACTGGAAGCGGGAAGCGCGCGGATGGTTGGAGAGACACGACAGATAAGAGATGACTTGCAACAGATAGACTTGAAAGGTGAGTGAACCTTAACTATTCGCTAGCTAAGATAATAATTCATCAAAGTAAATAACAATACATAATGTAACATACTCTTCATTTTTCATCAGCTAGCCAAGCTACATAGCCTGTAATGTTAGCTGGTAATTGTTGTATAAGTGTTGGTCCTCCCTTTAGTACCTGGCTTATCCTGTCCGTGTCCAGTTAAGTGGTGGAGAGTTTGGGAGCTGTGACCTCTGATAGAGAAATGTATCAACCTCCATGAACAAGTAAGACACACACACACACACACACGACCCAATGTAGGTTATGTTAAACTTGACAAAAAGAAGAATACATCAAACTAATCTGATTAGTTAGATGCATTTGATATCGAATACTCATATTGTTTATGTTGGTGTATTGGGGCGGCCTGTTCTGTCCTCTGTATTTCAGACCAAAGCAAGACACATTTAAAGCTCACTATGGATCTACAAACAGGTTAGCCTCTATAAAGTCATTGGATGTATTTGCAGTGTGATTATAGTGTGTTCTGTGTTATTTCTTTGTCTTTTCCAATAGTAACTAAATGGTGAATGAATGTATTTACAGTCAATCAATCAATCAATAACGTGTGAATATTGTGTGTTCTGTGTTATTCCTTCCTCTTTTCCAATACTAATTGAATGGTGAATGAACGTATTTACAGTCAATCAATCAATCAATCAATCAATCAATCAATCAATCAATCAATCAATACAGTGTGATTATAGTGTGTTCTGTGTAATTCCTTTGTCTTTTCCAATACTAACTGAATGGAGAATGAATGTATTTACAGTCAATCAATCAATCAATCAATCCAGTGTGATTATAGTGTGTTCTGTGTAATTCCTTCATATTTTCCAATACTAACTGAATGTTGGATTGTCTGGTGTCATTTTCACTTAATGCCCCATTTGGAGCATCATATTATCTGATTCAACACTTTACCCAAAGGTGGGACTGCAGAATCCCATAATAAGAAATATGGCGTCAGATAAATAAGAGAGAGACATCTTTCCTGATAAGCTCTGCTTCGTCAAGGAACAACCATAAATATGTATATATTTTTTATTTATTTGTTTATTTCACCTTTATTTAACCAGGTAAGCCAGTTGAGAACAAGTTGTCATTTACAACTGCGACCTGGCCAAGATAAAGCAAAGCGATAAACACAACAACACAGAGTTACTTATGGGGTAAACAAAACATAAAGTCAAAAATATGTGAATGTAGTAAGTTATGGAGGTAAGGCAATAAATAGGCCATTGTGCAAAATAGTTACAATTTCGTATTAACACTGGAATGATAGATGTGCAAAAGATGATGTGCAAATAGAGATATTGGGGTGCAAATTAGCAAAATAAATGACAATATGGTGATGGGGGTAAGGGTCCAGATTTCTCAGCTCTTTCAGAACATCAGCTGTCTGAATTTGTGTGAAGGAGAAGTGGGGGGCATGGTCAAGTTGCAGCGGAGGGTGCAGAGCTGGTGGCCAGGGTAGTGGTAGCCAGGTGGAAAGCATGGCCATCCGTAGCAAAATGTTTGTTGAAATTCTCGATTGTAGATTTATCGGTGGTGACAGTGTTTCCTAGCCTCAGTGCAGTGGGGAGGAGGTGCTCTTATTTTCCATGGACTTTAGTGTCCCAAAACCTTTTGGAGTTAGTGCTACAGGATGCAAATTTCTGTTTGGAAAAGCTAGCCTTTGCTTTCCTAACTGATTGTGTATATTGGTTCCTGACTTCCCTGAAAAGTTGCATGTCGCAGGGGCGGTTTGATGCTAATGCAGTACACCACAGGATGTTTTTGTGCTGGTCAAGGGCAGTCAAGTCTGAGGAGAACCAGGGGCTATATCTGTTCTTAGTTCTGAATTTTTTGAATGGGGCATGCTTATTTAAGATTGAGAGGAAAGCACTTTTAAAGAACAACCAGGCATCCTCTACTGACGGAATGGGGTCAATATCCATCCAGGATACCCAGGCCAGGTCAATTAGAAAGGCCTGCTCGCTAAAGTGTTTTAGGGAGCGTTTGACAGTGATGAGGGGTGGTCGTTTGACCGCGGACCCATTACGGGATCATGGTTAAAGACAGCGGAGGTGTATTTAGAGGGTAAATTTGTCAGGATGATATCTATGAGGGTGCCCATGTTTACAGATTTAGGGTTGTACCTGGTAGGTTTGTTGATAATTTGTGTGAGATTGAGAGCATCTAGTTTAGATTGTAGGTTGGCCGGGGTGTTAAGCATATCCCAGTTTAGGTCACCAAGCAGTACGAACTCTGAGGATAGATGGGGGGCAATCAGTTCATATATGGTGTCCAGGGCACAGCTCGGGGCTGAGGGGCGTCTGTACCAAGCGGTAACAGTGAGAGACTTATTTCTGGAAGGGTGGATTTTTTGAAGTAGAAGCTCAAACTGTTTGGGCACAGACCTGGATAGTACGATAGAGCAGTAGATTGCAACCCCACCCCCTTTGGCAGTTCTATCGAGACGGAAAATGTTGTAGTTGGACATTTCTTAATTTTTGGTGGCCTTCCTAAGTCAGGATTCAGACACTGCTAGAACATCAGGGTTGGCGGAGTGTGCTAACGCAGTGAATAACTCAAACTTAGGGAGGAGGCTTCGGATGTTAACGTGCAAGAAACCAAGATTTTTACGGTTACAGAAGTCAACAAATGATAACGCCTGGGGAGTACATTTACATTTTAGTCATTTAACAGACGCTCTTATCCAGAGCGACTTACAGGAGCAATTAGGGTTAAGTGCCTTGCTGAAGGGCACATCGACAGATTTTTCACCTAGTCGGCTCGGGGATTAGAACCAGCGACCTTTCGGTTACTGGCACGATGCTCTTAACCACTAAGCTACAGTGCCTGGGTTAACCTCTACATCACCAGAGGAACAGAGGAGGAGTAGAATAAGGATATGGCTAAAAGCTTTAAGTACTGGTCTTCTAGTACGTTGGGTACAGAGAAAAAAAAGGGGCAGATTTCCAGCTGTTGTAGAAGAGATTCAGGGCATTATGTACAGACAAGGATATGAGTACAGTGGAGGCAAACCTAAGCGTTGGGTAATGATGAAAGAGATAGCATCACTGGAGGCACGATTGAGTCGGTCTCCGGGTGTATGGGGGGTGGGACAAAGGAGCTATCTAAGGCAGGTTGAGCTGGGCTGGGGGATCTACAGTGAAATAGTACAATAACAAATAACCGAAACAGCAATAAGGAAGGCATATTGACATGGGAGAGAGGCATAAAGCAATCACAGGTGTTATTTGAGAGAGCTAAGACAACAGCTGGTAATGGCGACAAAGTTTGGGCTGAAGCTAAACATAAACAGGATGCGGTACCGTATAAAGGAACAGTCCAGCAGGCATCAGCTGTATAGCTGAGTTATCATAAGGTCTGGTGAACAGCATTAGGAGAGTTCGGAGGTAGATCGGGGGCTGCTACAGCACTGGCGAGCAAGAGGCCACGGCTTGCGTGTGCTAGCGAGCCGGGGCTAGCAGAGGGATCTTGTGGTCGACGTCGTAACGGGAAGCCTGTTGAAACCACATCAGATGATTTCATCGGCAGACCAGTCGAGTTGGATTGGCAGGGCTCCGTGTCAACACTAGTAGGTCCCGTCCGGTTGACAGAGAGATAAATAGCCGGGAGATGGGCCTGGCTCGAGGCTAGCTCAAGGCTGATTAGCCAACAACAACATCCATTTGGTTGCAGCTAGCTAGTTTGCGATGATCCGGTGTTAAAGGTGATTCAGTGATTCCGGCAGAAAAACCGATATGTTCTGGGTCGATAACGCGCTGTGCAGACAGTGCAGACTGGCTGATAATAGTCCAGGCTAGAGCTGGCTGGTAGGTAGTGCGGCCATGGACAATGGTGAAAAAACGCTAACGGTGGCTAATAGCAAGTAGCTAGTTAGCTGGCTACTCCCGTACGGTAGACAGAGAGGTAGATAGCCGGGATATGGGCCTGGCTCGAGGCTAGCTCAATGCTAACTGGTGCTTGCTTCGGGGGCAGTGGTGATTAGCCAACAGCAACATCCATTCGGTTGCGGCTAGCTAGTTGTGATCCGGTGTTAATGTCCAGTGATTCAGTTATTCCGGCAGAACATCTGATGTTCTGGGTGAAAACCGCTAACGGTGGCTAATAGCAAGTAGCTAGTTACCTGGCTAGCTAGTTTTAACTGGTGATTCTTGATAAAAGGTAAGTCAATAATAGAATCCGTTCCACATTGAGTGAGGCGGGTTGCAGGAAAGTATATTTTGTAGAAGGATGAAAAGTGTGATAGGGAAATATGTACGAAAAATACACAAAAAAAATACAAAAAACATGCTATTTACACGGACACACAACAAAGAGCACGACCGCACTGCTATGCCATCTTGGATGAGTCTCATATAAATTAGGAGGACAGGTGGTTGTCTGGAAAGAGTGGTATAGGTTGTTCCATAACGACAGGACAACAAGGACTTCCGGTAGACAAGATGGCGTATTGAATACACAGCGGTATGAATCACCTCAAGATAAAAACAAAATATTCAATATAAGTAGGTTAGACTAAATATTAGCACTTCATATATTCGCGGGTAATAACATTCAATCTGGATAATAACACAAAACAAATGATAAGGCTAGAGAAATGTATCAACAAATATTACAACAACAAGCAACACTCAAACATGACGGAGGATAAATGGAGGAGAATCAAACTCCAAGAGAAAACGCGACTCCGACTGATACAGATGATTTACGCTTTTCACCACTGGGACTGGTAAGTGTGGAAAGCGATCTGTTAAATGACAAACTAGGCATACTAGAGTTGGTCAGTAATGATGTAAAAGAGTTGAAGGCGAGTCTTGAAATGAGTGACGAAAAAGCTGCGATAATGGAGAACGATACAGGACAGTCACTAAGATAGAAACGGACATTAACGAACTTAAAAAGGAGAACAACTTTCTGAGAGAAGCCTTACTAGACATACAAACTAGATTGATGAGAGAAAATCGAGTACTTACGGGTATCCAAGAAAAAGAAGGAGAGGTTACCGGAAAAATTGTGAAGGACTTTCTTACAGCGCTTCAAATCCCACTCGAGGTTGTCGATAAAATCCAACTCGAACGTGTACACCGTTTCAGACAAAGAGGACAGAGATATGAGCGTCCAATCGTTGCCAAATGTGCTTTTTTAATGATAAAGTAATGGTTAAAAACCTAGGTAAAAGACTTGCTGGCATGAAAATAGTCATGAATGATCAGTTCCCGAGGGAGATTGCAGAACTGCGCAAAATTCTGTACCCAATCTTCAAGGAAAATAAATTAAGAGGGAAGCGTGTTACTCTCGTTGTCGATAAACTGTAAATTGACAACCAAATGTTCCGCGACACAAAGAATACTCCATACTCTATTCTGAAAGTTCTAATAGAGGAGTCGAATAATGGAACACCCAATACTAGCCATGGTAGGGATTGTAATAATGAAGCAAATTTATTGTATTTATTGTATTTTATAAAGTGATAAGATGGTATTACAAGAAAAGTTAACAAGCAAAATAATACATCTTCAAATACAACTAATTAGAACAGTGGTACTCAATCAACATAGTGGAGATAAAAACATAGCAAACAGAAGACATAGAAGTCACAGTATGTGGGTATGTGTGGATGTATTGTGATGGAAGATGTGGTGTGCGTTTTTGTGTTTGAAAAAGTGTGGCTTTAAGTGAGTGAGAAAGGAAATGGTTGCATATCCCAGAACCAACGCGTGTCTATGAGCAGGGGTTGTGAGAGAGAGCTTTCAATTTTGTGCAGATGAGGGATATACATTTTAAAATAAAGTATACATCCAATCTATTTTTTTATTGTCCTATCATGATGGAACGATCCCCAACCGTATATCCTGAGCAACTGTTACGTTCTCCCCTCGGGTGTAGTTCGTCTGAGGAGGAGACGTAAATGCCTGGGCCTGCACACACAAGGTAAACTAGATGAAGGTGGGAGAAACGTGGGGTGTAATGAACTAAAATAACCAGACAACAACCAGATCTGGTTGTTATCTGGTTATCACACTAGATCACACGTAGATAACCTAGTGTGTAAAACAATGGGTTATCTACGTGTGAGTGCACTGCAGTAACAGCGGCCACACATCCCTAGGCCAATTCAAAGCCACTGCTATGCGTTCGAATGCACAAAAGTAAGAGTCAACCTCAGACTCACGGAATTGTGGAACTAAAGCAATATGCCGGCTAATGTCAAATGTAGAGGCAGATCCTGGGGTGGAAAACTCACTATTGGAAACGGCAGGGACAGCGGCCAGCCTCGCCATCTCTGTCTCTAATTCCAATTTGCGTATTTCGAAGTCCATCTGCCTTATCAAAACATCTGCTTCCAACTCCAGTCGGCGAATCTCCAATTTGAGATTTGAGAGTAAATCATCCTTTCGGATTTGTGCTCTCTCTTCTGCCTCCAGCTGCAAATGTACAGCCGTAGGCATAGGAGAGAGAGGGTCAAATCGAGGCAAGGTGGCCGGGGCCTTATACTCGACCTCATCGTCGGGCCTATACGGGATACTCAGCGCATCCACCACCTCTCCAACCGCAGGCCGAGGCAAAACCAACACCTGCTGTTCAATCAGTGCCGCTAACACCAATGCCCTTACCTCCGCCTTAACAAAACCCCTTGGCACGGAGATATCGAAATGGTCTGCCAACATCTCTAAATCCACTCGCCTACAATTCTCAAAACCCTCCCACGTAGGGTTATCCAAAAAGAACTTCAGGTTAAAGGTGGCCATGTTCTACATCCACCACCTAAGTACAACATCCAACACAGAACTAAACACTACACCCAACACAACAACCACACAATCCACATCTAGTACAAAATTGAGCGGGCACAAGCTGGATCAAAAAGATCCCGGACGAACCCCCATGTTACGTTCTCCCCTCGGGTGTAGTTCGTCTGAGGAGGAGATGTAAATGCCTGGGCCTGCACACACACAAGGTAAACTAGATGAAGGTGGGAGAAATGTGGGGTGTAATGAACTAAAATAACCAGACAACAACCAGATCTCAAGATTAGCTCTCAGGGGACGTTTAGTAATGTACTTAAACAAAATAAACAACACCCATAAAGAAACAACAAATCAATCAAATAAACCAGGGAAGGTAAGAGAAGGGAATATTTGGGAACGGGGTCCAATTAATGAAAATAAACAAAAGGTCCCTCCTCTTCTACACACCTAAACCTTCCTATCACACTCTAACCCTAACCCACTTTCCTACCTGTTTACCAAAAATACAGGGGTGACACCCGCCCGGCTAACCTAGTGTGTAAAAGAATGGGTTATCTACGTGTGAATGTACACCCATGGGCAGATCTACCTTTCCCTTCTCCAGGACCTAGGTAGGGTGTAGTACATCAGGATGACAGGCTGGAACACAAACAAAGATAAATTAACACAACCAATACCCAAACAACAAGTGTCCTCTCCCCCCCTTCTTCGAGCTCACATGGCAAACAGGTATACTCTCGTCAATCAGCTACAGCTGCCAGGACTCCGGACCGAAGCCACGCCCACCATCGTCAGCCGCAACTCAGCACACCTGTAATGCCCAGAACACACAAACACACTACAAAGGGAAATGGGGAGAAAGAAAAATAAGTCACACGTAACAGCAACCCATACACCAAAAAGAAGTCCCCATCTGTTTTATGGCCCTGCTGTGAGTTGCCTATATGCAGCCAAAACAGAAACTCAATCTTGCTCAATCTTCCATAATTTCTCAAACAGCTGTAACTGTATATGCATTCGTAAATCAGGTCCTTTCTTGAGTTGGGCTCTGGGATGTAGTAACCATTGAGCATCTGATCTTATGGTTGATTGTGGAGGAAAGGGGTTGAGTGTGTTAGAGTATGTGCGTGTGTGTGTTTATCCCACATCTGTTGCAAGGGGGTAAGGATGTTTGGGAGAATATAGGATGAACCACAATAATTCTTTGCTAAAATAATAATTGCTTGACAAAAATCTAATGTAATACAATGGCAATCCAGGTTATAGTTAACAATCCTACGCATGAACTGACAACATTATTACGCATATCAATTGATAATGATGGAAATTAAGATGTGCAAGATATTTGAATAGATATATATTTTTAAATAGCTACAGTTGAAGTTGGAAGTTTACATACACTTAGGTTGGAGTCATTAAAACTAATTTTTCAACCATTACACAAAAGTCTTGTTAACAAACTATAGTTTTGGCAAGTCGGTTAGAGCATCTACTTTGTGTATGACACAAATAATTTTTCCAACAATTGTTTACAGACAGATTATTTCACTTATAATGTATCACAATTCCAGTGGGTCAGAAGTTTACATACACTAAGTTGACTGTGCCTTTAAACAGCTTGGAAAATTCCAGAAAATGATGTCATGGCTTTAGAAGCTTCTGATAGGCTAATTGACATCATTTGAGTTAATTGGAGGTGTACCTGTGGAGGTATTTCAAGGCCTACCTTCAAACTCAGTGCCTCTTTGCTTGACATCATGGGAAAATCAATAGAAACCAGCCAAGACCTAAGAAAAGACATTGTAGACCTCCACAAGTCTGTTTCATTCTTGGGAGCAATTTCCAAATGCCTGAAGGTACCACGTTCATCTGTACAAACAATAGTACGCAAGTATAAACACCATGGGACCACCCAGCCGTCATACCGCTCAGGAAGGAGACGCGTTCTGTCTCCTAGAGATGAACGTACTTTGGTGCGAAAAGTGCACCTCAATCCCAGAACAACAGCAAAGGACCTTGTGAAGATGCTGGAGGAAACAGGTACAAAAGTATCTATATCCACAGTAAAACGAGTCCTATATCTACATAACCTGAAAGGCCGCTCAGCAAGGAAAAAGCCACTGCTCCAAAACCGCCATAAAAAAGCCAGACTACGGTTTGCAACTGCACATGGGGACAAATGTCGTACTTTTTGGAGAAATGTCCTCTGGTCTGATGAAACAAAAATAGAACTGTTTGGCCATAATGACCATCGTTATGTTTGGAGGAAAAAGGGGGCAGGCTTGCAAGCCGAAGAACACCATCCCAACCGTGAAGCACGGGGGTGGCAGCATCATGCTGTGGGGGTGCTTTGCTGCAGGAGGGACTGTGCACTTCACAAAATAGATGGCATCATGAGGAAGGAAAATTATGTTTAAATATTTAAGCAACATCTCAAGACATCAGTCAGGAAGTTAAAGCTTGGTCGCAAATGGTTCTTCCAAATGGACAATGACCCAAGCATACTTCCAAAGTTGAGGCAAAATGGCTTAAGGACAACATGGTATTGGAGTGTCCATCACAAAGCCCTGACCTCAATCCTATAGAAAAATTGAGGGCAGAACTGAAGAAGCGTGTGCGAGCATGGAGGCCTACAAACCTGACTCAGTTACACCAGCTCTGTCAGGAGGAATGGGCCAAAATTCACTCAACTTATTGTGGGAAGCTTGTGGAAGGCTACCCGAAACATTTGACCTAAGTTAAATAATTTAAAGGCAATGCTACCAAATACTAATTGAGTGTATGTAAACTTCTGACCCACTGGGAATGTGATGAAATAAATAAAAGCTGAAATAATAATAATAATATGCCATTTAGCAGACGCTTTTATCCAAAGCGACTTACAGTCATGCGTGCATACATTTTTTTGTGTATGGGTGGTCCCGAGGATCGAACCCACTACCTTGGCGTTACAAGCGCTGTGCTCTACCAGCTGAGCTCCATTCTCTCTACTATTATTCTGACATTTCACATTCTTAAAATAAAGTGGTGATCCTAACTGACCTAAGACAGGGAATTTTTACTAGGATAACATTTCAGGAATTGTGAAAAACTGAGTTTAAATGTATTTGCCTAAGGTGTATGTAAACTTCCGACTTCAACTGTATATATATATTGAGGTGAGAGCATTGGAAAGTATTTTGGCGGTTGACCTGCTTCTGTTTTGTGGGTGGCACTGTGTGCTGTTTTCGATGGATGGGTCCTGGCCTCTCGGGTGCCTAGGGATCCAGGGGACGGGGGTGGTATGCCGATCACTGGGATGACGGCCCAACTTGGGAAGGGGAGGGGCTTTAGCGGGGCGAATAGTGGAGAACAATTTGAGGGTTACTTAGCAGCAATGCAAATATCATGGTACAGCTATATGGACACTCAATCACTATGGTATTTTTTATTGGTAAATATACAAACATAATGATAAATAGATTTGAAACTTGTATCTCATTATGGTATGAGGTGAAATAAGTATAGCCAGTTATAATTGTAATGGCTTAGCCGGTAATAGCAAAAGAAGAACAATGTTTACATGGCTCAAAGAGAAGGAATATAATATCTGTTGTTTACAGGAAACTCATTAAACAATTCTAGATGAAGTTGCGTGGAAGAAGGAATGGGGGGGTGAAATATACTTCTCCCATGGGCAAAGAAACTCAAAAGGGTTGATGATAACAGTAATTTCGATCCGAATGTGCAAATTGTCCAAACAGATCCGCAAAGGTAGATGGATTATTTTAAATATGTTATTGGACCATAAACAGATATGGCTCATTAACCTTTGCGGACCAAATAATGATGATCCACACTTTTTTGACAATATATATAATAAATTATCAACCCTGTAAGCAATACAATACTATATTATTATGGTGGGAGATTATAATACCGTTATAAATAACTCAATGGACCGTAAAGGAAATCACACTACAAACTATCACCCTCATGCTCTTAAGGAAATCGTGAATGTCATGGATACATTAGAACTAGTAGATATATTTAGGCTTAAATATCCTGATCTAGTGAGATATACATGGTGGAGACTCAATCAAGCTAGTCGTCTTGACTTCTTTCTTATGTCATTCTCGTTGGCACCAAACATTTAAAAAGTGTTGATAGGGGACAGAATGCGGTCGGACCATCATATAATTGGCATATACATTATCTTACTGAATTTCCATGTGGGCGAGGATATAGGAAATTTAATCAAAGCATATTGGATGATAACTTGTTTTTAACTAGGACAGAGGAATTTATAACAGATTTTTTTCCCTACATAACATACAGTAGGTACATCAAATCCCCTTATTGTATGGGACACTTTTAAATGTGCCTTTAGAGGCCATGCAATTCAGTACTCATCTAGAAAACTAAAGCAATTTAGTTCAAAAGAGTCCATACTAACAAAGGAAATAGAAGGTCTAACAGAACAGATAGATGGCAATAAAAACTGTAACATAGAGGCTCAGAATAAATTAGGGGATAAAACAAAAATAAATGGAGAAACTTATTCAAGAAAGATCAAGTGTAATATATTATTAAAATAAAGCAAACTGGATGGAATATGGGGAACAATGCACCAAATTATTTTTTAATCTTCAACATAGAAATGCTACCAAAAATAATTTACTGAAACTGATTACAAATTACGGAGTCACCCATGATTCACCAAATGATATTTTGAAGGAGGAAACAAAGTACTTTAAGCATTTGTTTTAGTTTCAGTCGCCTCCATCTCCTCTAACTGAAGCTTTTTTGATATACTCAGAGGACCGTTATTAGCATGTTATAACTACTCCTATATCAATGGTAGATTATCAGACACTCAAGAAGAAGGTCTGATTTCATTATTACTGAAACAGAATACATTATTAATTCTAATCAGACAGGTTTTTTATATGGACGATACATTGGAGATAATATAAGGCAAGTACTGGAAACAATAGAACACTATGAAAAATCTGGGAAACCAGGCCTGCTATTCATAGCAGACGTTGAAAAGGCATTTGATAATGTACGACTGGGGTTGATATATAAATGCCTGGAGCATTTCAATTTTGGAGAATCTCTTATAAAATTGATTAAAATCATGTATAGTAACCCTAGGTGTAAAATAGTAAATAAAGGCTATTTCTCCGAAATTTTTAAACTGTCAAGAGGAGTGAAACAAGGTTGTCCACTATCGCCATTTCTATTTATTATGGCCATCGGAATGTTAGCTATTAAAATCAGATCCAGCAATAATATCAAGGGATTAGAAATCCAGGGCTTAAAAACAAAGGTGTCGTTGTACGCTGATGAATCATGTTTTATTTTAAATCCACAACTTGAATCCCTCCACATCCTCATAGAGGATCTAGATACATTTTCTAACCTCTCTGGATTACAACCAAATTATGATAAATGTACTATAGTATGTATTGAATCACTAAAAAACAAAATTTTTACATTACCACGTAGTTTACCAATAAAATAGTCTGATGGAGATTGGATATACTAGGAATACATATCCCAAATGAAATAAATGATCTCACTCCAATACATTTTAATAGAAAGTTAGCAAAAATAGATAAGATCTTGCTACCATGGAAAAGTAAATACCCGTCAATTTTTGGAAAAATCCCCCTGACGAACTCTTTAGTATTATCACAGTTTACCTATTTGCTTATGGTCTTGCCTACGCCTAGCAAACAGTTTTTAAAATTACATGAGAAAAAAATATTCAATTTTATTTGGAACGGCAAGCCAGAGAAAATTAAACGGGCCTATTTATATAATGAATATGAATTCGGAGGACAGAAATTATCAAATATTAAAGCATTAGACCTATCACTAAAAGCTTCAGTCATACAAAAATTATACTTAAATCCGAATTGGTTCAATAGCAAATTAGTAAGATTGTCTAACCCAATGTTCAAGAATGGCATTTTTCCCTTTATTCAGATTACAACCTCTCACTTTCAGTTATTTGAAAAATTAATAATCTCCCAAATATCACTATTTCTAAAACAAGCCATAGAAAGTTGGTTGCAATTTCAATTTAATCCTCCAGAAACGACAGAACAAATAATGCAACAAATATTGTGGTTAAACTCAAATATACTAATTGATTTTAAAAAGTGTTTAAAAAAGGTGTAATCTTCGTAAATTATATGATAGGTAGGACTGGTGGGGTTATGTTGCAAATGCAGCTAACAAAAACGGAAATGGAAATGTCTGCTCTACCCAAAATTACAACCAAATAATTGCAGCATTACCGCAAAAATGGAAGAGAAAAGTGGAAGGGGGAAAAAGTAAGGAACTTGTCTGTCGGACCTGCAATAAAGAACATAATTGGTTAAAGAAAATTGTAATAAATAAAAAAGTATACCAGTTTCATTTAAGGACCAAAGGATTGCGATTTTTGACGTACCAATTCCATGGGATAGTGTTTATGAACTGATACGCAAAATGACGCCGGATTCAAAACTTGCAAAAGTATTCATCCCCCATGGCGTTTTTCCTATTTTGTTGCATTACAACCTGTAATGTAAATTGATTTTTATTTGGATTTCATGTAATGGACATACACAAAATAGTCAAAATTGGTGAAATGAAATGAAAAAAATAACTTGTTTCAAAAATTCCTAAAAAAATAATAATGGAAAAGTGGTGTATATTCACCCCCTATGTTATGAAGCCCCTAAATAAGATCTGGTGCGACTAATTACCTTCAGAAGTCACATAATTAGTTAAATAAAGTCTACCTGTGTGAAATCTAAGAGTCACATGATCTGTCACATGATCTCAGTATATATATACACCTGTTTTGAAAGGCCCCAGAGTCTGCAACACCACTAAGCAAGGGGCACCACCAAGCAAGCGGCACCATGAAGACCAAGGAGCTCTCCAAACAGGTCAGCGACAACGTTGTTGAGAAGTACAAATCAGGGTTGGGTTATAAAAAAATATCTGACACTTTGAACATCCCATGGAGCACCATTAAATCATTGTTAAAAAATGGAAAAAATATGGCACCACAACAAACCTACCAAGAGAAGGCCGCCCACCAAAACTCACGGACCAGGCAAGGAGGGCATTAATCAGAGAGGCAACAAAGACACCAAAGATAACCCTGAAGGAGCTGCAAAGCTCCACAGCGGAGGTTGGAGTATATGTCCATAGGACCACTTTAAGCCGTACACTCCACAGAGCTGGGCTTGACGGAAGAGTGGCCAGAAAAAAGCCATTGCTTAAAGAAAAAAATAAGCAAACACGCTTGGTGTTCGCCAAAAGGCATGTGGGAGACTCCCCAAACATATGGAAGAAGGTACTCTGGTCCGATGAGACTAAAATTGAGCTTTTTGGCCATCAAGGAAAACGCTATGTGTTGGGGTTATAGTGTGAATAGTTATGCACGCTTAAGTTTTCTGTTTTTTTGTCTTATTTCTTGTTTGTTTCACAATTACAAATATTTTGCATCTTCAAAGTGGTAGGCATGTTGGGTAAATCAAATGCAAAAAAATCCCTAAAAAATCCATTTTAATTCCAGGTTGTTAGGCAACATGTCCAGGAATGGCTAAAGGATTGTAATATTTACCTGGAGCTAACCCTGCAAATAGCACTACTGGGTGATCTGAAAAGTCATAGTCAATTGATCAATAATATAATAATACTTTTAGCAAAAATGTTTATTTTCAATTTACATTCTGTAGAAACAATGAGAATAGAAGGGTTCAGAACTTTTGTAAAACATCACAGTACAGTTGAAAAATATATGGCAAATAGAAGTCCAATATGGATGGTGTTAAGAGATAGATGGGAGGTGTTGAATGGAGCTGAAGGATGGGACTAATAACAACTAACAACAACTAATAACAACAAGATAACTAATGTAAAGCATACTGTGTCCGTTATAAGTATATAGGTTAAAGGTTGAGAGATTTTGTGAAAGAGCACAGTAAGTAAAACATGTGGCATATAGAAGCAAACCGGAGGGACATCATGAAAATGATCGGAGAGGTTGAGGACAGAGGAAGTTCAGGAGTAAAAACAAACAAAATATAATTAGTGCAAAATTGACTGTGTCCATAAAATGTATATAGTATGTATAAGCTGGAAGTAGAGGCCTAAGCATTGTTGTTCACTAGTTTACTCCAATTATGGAATGGGTGGTGGGGTTGGAAAGTAATAAAGGGAAATATATTTTTAAAAGGATATTGATATAAATGTATTTGATCCCTGCTGATTTTAAACGTTTGCCAACTGACAAAGACATGATCAGTCTATAATTTTAATGATAGGTTTATTTGAACAGTAAGAGACAGAATAACAACAAAAGAATCCATAAAAATGCATGTCAAAAATGTTATAAATTTATTTGCATTTAAATGAGGGAAATAAGTATTTGACCCCTCTGCAAAACATAACTTAGTACTTGGTGGCAAAACCCTTGTTGGCAATCACAGAGGTCAGACGTTTCTTGTAGTTGGCCACCAGGTTTGCACACATCTCAGGAGGGATTTTGTCCCACTCCTCTTTGCAGATCTTCTCCAAGTCATTAAGGTTTCGAGGCTGACGTTTGGCAACTCAAACCTTCAGCTCCCTCCACAGATGTTCTATGGGATTAAGGTCTGGAGACTGGCTTGGCCACTCCAGGACCTTAATGTGCTTCTTCTTGAGCCACTCCTCTGTTGCCTTGGCCGTGTGTTTTGGGTTATTGTCATGCTGGAATACCCATCCACGACCCATTTTCAATGCCATGGCTGAGGGAAGGAGGTTCTCACCCAAGATTTGATGGTACATGGCCCCGTCCATTTTCCCTTTGATGCGGTGAAGTTGTCCTGTCCCCTTAGCAGAAAAACACCCCCAAAGCATAATGTTATATAATGTTTATAATGTTTATAATGTCTATAATGTTTCCACCTCCATGTTTGACGGTGGGGATGGTGTTCTTGGGGTCATAGGCAGCATTCCTCCTCCTCCAAACACGGCAAGTTGAGTAGATGGCAAAGAGCTCAATTTTGGACTCATCTGACCACAACACTTTCACCCAGTTCTCCTCTGAATCATTCAGATGTTCATTGGTAAACTTCAGACGGGCCTGTATATGTGCTTTCTTGAGCAGGGGGACCTTGCGGGCGCTGCAGGATTTCAGTCCTTCACGGCGTCGTGTGTTACCAATTGTTTTCTTGGTGACTATGGTCCCACCCGCCTTGAGATCATTGACAAGATCCTCCCGTGTAGTTCTGGGCTGATTCCTCACAATTCTCTTGATCATTGCAACTCCACGAGGTGAGATCTTGCATGGAGCCCCAGGCCGAGGAAGATTGACAGTTATTTTGTGTTTCTTCCATTTGCGAATAATCGCACCAACTGTTGTCACGGTCTCACCAAACTGCTTGGCGATGGTCTTGTAACCCATTCCAGCCTTGTGTAGGTCTACAATCTTGTCCCTGACATCCTTGGAGAGCTCTTTGGTCTTGGCCATGGTGGAGAGTTTGGAATCTGATTGATTGATTGCTTCTGTGGACAGGTGTCTTTTATAAAGGTAACAAGCTGAGATTAGGAGCACTCCCTTTAAGAGTGTACTCCTAATCTCAGCTCGTTACCTGTATAAAAGACACCTGGGAGCCAGAAAACTTTCTGATTGAGAGGGGGTCAAATACTTATTTCCCTCATTAAAATGCAAATCAATTTATAACATTTTTGACATGCGTTTTTCTGGAAATTTTTTGTTGTTATTCTGTATCTCACTGTTCAAATAAACCTACCATTAAAATTATAGACTGATCATTTCTTTGTCAGTGGGCAAACGTACAAAATCAGCAGGGGATCAAATAGTTTTTTCCCTCACTGTATATGTATGTATGTGTATATGTATGTGTATGTATGTGTATATATATATATATATATATATATATATATATATTTGCGAGAGAAAAAAAAAACATATGGGGGATTGGAAGTGATGCAGACAATTACATTGATGGAAGTTACAATCTATCTGCAATATTAAAGCTGATCTACACCCTAAAAAAAGAAGAGTGGTATAGGTTTTTTTTGTCCACTTTGCTACAAACATACTTTCTCTGTGTCCAGACCACTCACACATATTGGCCTCTATCACCAGCATGAACTACATTTTCTAATTACCTGTGGACTTAATGGGTGTGGGAAAACAAATAGATGTTTCAGCACCTATTGGTCACACATCTACCAAAAACACAGAGAGATATTAAGTGCCAAATTAGATAAGAATTGCCATAAAATGATGAATTTGAGACTGGGACTGATCCCATTGAAGATGACGTGAGCGAGTCTGCCAGAGGCTGAACATATTCAAGTCACAGAGATCAACACTGAGCAGCTAATTGAAGGTCTGAAAAATAATATTTGTCTTTTTATTTTGAAAATCAGTGAAGAACACTGCATCCCAGCTACAGTACAGCATAGCATTGTTGAGGGCCTCAGAACCATTTCTGATGCATTTATGACACACTACAGTGATGCCCTCAGGTTTCACCTTACTAATAAGCAGATAAATGTGGATGAAGATGACAATCTCAGGGACTTGCTAAACAACTCTGCAGTATTTGAGGAATGCATTAGATGCATAAGCTCTGTGTGGATGCTGGAGCATTACTGTGTGGAAGAATTGGGCATGGTCAGGCCAATTGAAGTACTCCTGAGCAACAAAAAAGTTTATAAAACAAGGTCATTTCAATACATATACAGTGGGGAAAAAAAGTATTTAGTCAGCCACCAATTGTGCAAGTTCTCCCACTTAAAAAGATGAGAGAGGCCTGTAATTTTCATCATAGGTACACGTCAACTATGACAGACAAAATGAGAAAAAAAATCCAGAAAATCACATTGTAGGATTTTTTATGAATTTATTTGCAAATTATGGTGGAAAATAAGTATTTGGTCAATAACAAAAGTTTTTCAATACTTTGTTATATACCCTTTGTTGGCAATGACACAGGTCAAACGTTTTCTGTAAGTCTTCACAAGGTTTTCACACACTGTTGCTGGTATTTTGGCCCATTCCTCCATGCAGATCTCCTCTAGAGCAGTGATGTTTTGGGGCTGTCGCTGGGCAACACGGACTTTCAACTCCCTCCAAAGATGTTCTATGGGGTTGAGATCTGGAGACTGGCTAGGCCACTCCAGGACCTTGAAATGTTTCTTACGAAGCCACTCCTTCGTTGCCCGGGCGGTGTGTTTGGGATCATTGTCATGCTGAAAGACCCAGCCACGTTTCATCTTCAATGCCCTTGCTGATGGAAGGAGGTTTTCACTCAAAATCTCACGATACATGGCCCCATTCATTCTTTCCTTTACAAGGATCAGTCGTCCTGGCCACTTTGCAGAAAAACAGCCCCAAAGCATGATGTTTCCACCCCCATGCTTCACAGTAGGTATGGTGTTCTTTGGATGCAACTCAGCATTCTTTGTCCTCCAAACACGACGAGTTGAGTTTTTACCAAAAAGTTATATTTTGGTTTCATCTGACCATATGACATTCTCCCAATCCTCTTCTGGATCATCCAAATGCACTCTAGCAAACTTCAGACGGGCCTGGACATGTACTGGCTTAAGCAGGGGGACACGTCTGGCACTGCAGGATTTGAGTCCCTGGCGGCGTAGTGTGTTACTGATGGTAGGCTTTGTTACTTTGGTCCCAGCTCTCTGCAGGTCATTCACTAGGTCCCCCTGTGTGGTTCTGGGATTTTTGCTCACCATTCTTGTGATCGTTTTGACCCCACGGGGTGAGATCTTGTGTGGAGCCCCAGATCGAGGGAGATTATCAGTGGTCTTGTATGTCTTCCATTTCCTAATAATTGTTCCCACAGTTGATTTCTTCAAACCAAGCTGCTTACCTATTGCAGATTCAGTCTTCCCAGCCTGGTGCAGGTCTACAATTTTGTTTCTGGTGTCCTTTGACAGCTCTTTGGTCTTGGCCATAGTGGAGTTTGGAGTGTGACTGTTTGAGGTTGTGGACAGGTGTCTTTTATACTGATAACAAGTTCAAACAGGTGCCATTAATACAGGTAACGAGTGGAGGACAGAGGAGCCTCTTAAAGAAGAAGTTACAGGTCTGTGAGAGCCAGAAATCTTGCTTGTTTGTAGGTGACCAAATACTTATTTTCCACCATAATTTGCAAATAAATTCATTAAAAATCCTACAATGTGATTTTCTGGATTTTTTTTCCTAATCTTGTCTGTCATAGTTGACGTGCACCTATGATGAAAATTACAGGCCTCTGTCATCTTTTTAAGTGGGAGAACTTGCACAATTGGTGGCTGACTAAATACTTTTTTTCCCCACTGTATTAATTAAATCCCATTGGTCAGCATACTGCAAAAAATAGCAAGTAATTAAGAGATCTGGGCCACCTTGAATCAAGATCAAAAGCCACATAATGATGAAATTCTGGAAGACTTTACTGACGGTGAATTGTTCTTATCAAATCGCAACCTAACAAAGCAGAGCCTCCCTCTGCAATTCTACAGTGTACTTTAGATTAGGATTATATATATTTTTTTTCTCCCCAATTGGTAGTTACAGTCTTGTTCCATCGCTGCAACTCCCCTACGGACTCGGGAGAGGCGAAGGTCTAGAGCCATGCGTCCTCCGAAACACGACCCTGCCAAGCCGCACTGCTTCTTGACACACTGCTCGCTTAACCCGGAAGCCAGCCGCACTAATGTGTCAGAGGAAACACCGTCCAGCTGGCGACTGAGGTCGGCTTGCAGGCGCCCGGCCCGCCACAAGGAGTCGCTAGAGCGTGATGGGACAAGGAAATGCCGGCCAAACCCTCCCCTAACCCGGATGACGCTGGGCCAATTGTGCGCCGCCTCATGGGTGTCTCGGTCACAGCCAGCTGTGACACAGCCTGCGATCGAACCCGGGTCTGTAGTAACGCCTTAAGCACTGCGATGCAGTGCCCTAGACCACGATGCAGTGCCTTAGACCACTGCGCCACTTGGGAGGCTAGATTAGGAAATCTTGACCACAAGGATACTTCTGAACTTAAATATATATACCTCTCCACACTGGTTCATCACCGTCTCATTCAAAAACAAGTCACCACTTACGACGAAGTATTCAAGCCTTTGACATCCAGGAATTGGACAATGTCCTGCACAATGACCCAGCATCTGTCCAGCACAATGACCCAACATCTGTCCTGCACAATGACCCACCGATTGGCCTTCAGCATGACATATCAACTGGCCAGCAACAGGACACATCAACCAGCCAGAGTCTGGCCATCTGGGTTTAGATTTCCAGAATTTCCAGCCGTATTAAAAGAAAAACTTGTGATGATCTCCGTTGCTCTACCGTGCGCTTGAAGTAGAGGACTCAGATTGTGCAGGTGTTTTTCGACTTCATGTGTACCTTCACTTGCTGAGTATAGTTATGCAGTAAACTGATCTTAGCTTAATGTTAATTATATATGTTCCTCAATTATGAATCCTAATGCTTGTGTGTGTGTGTGTGTGTGTGCGTCACCCTGAGCCTTTCTCCTGTCTCTGTCCTCCATACTGTCCATCAATCAATGTAATTTGTATTACAAACAGAATTGTTAGTCTAAATGTAATCTTGTATGTTTCTCTTTTGCTGTAGGTACCCCACTACCCGGCAATATATGGATGTGTGCACAGCGCTCATTCAAAAGTACCCCTCGTTGAGAGACCAGACAGGGAAGGGATATGTACGAATTCTTCAGTTTTCCTACTCACATTAATTCACACTAATAACCTTTTTACACCATTGTGCCTACCCAGACCATATTGTGCTGGCTTGGATCTTTTCTTCTCACATGTTAAACCATCACAGCAGTGTAACAAGACGATCTCTAGTCTGCTCCTCTGACCTCAGTCCCAATAATCCATCATGACATTTCTCCTCTCTACATGTCATTTTTTAAGGAGTCATGGCACGGCATGATAAAGAATAAATACAAAAAAGAGCGGCAGCCTCTTGCTCACGTTACACAAGTACAGGAAATGCAGAAGAGGTTTGGGAGGCAAGGGAAAAAATAAGACCAGATGACACCAAAAATGAAGACCCGACCAAAATAGCCAAGGCAACTGCATACAAATAATGTCCCATATTTACTGTGTCAAAGTCGAATCGCTGATCCCGGGTCAGTTTTTAAGATAAATAAGATTGTATGGACAGGTGGGGACCTGATCCTAGATCAGCACTCTGATGCTTTGTGAATATGGGACATTTTCCCTTTTCTATAGACTTTGATGTTGTATGTATCAATATTTGATAATATTTATATTAGATTTTCAGATTGAGACTGGTGAGGATTTCTTCAGTCAGAAGTTACATGTTGAAAAGATGCAGGTGGAGTGCCAAAAGAAGAGACCGAACATAAGTTCCCTACAAGACAAAATGAAAAGGACTGAAAAAGAGTATAACTTTTTCTGAAACAACAAGGCACCAAGGACATTTTAAAACAGTACCCAGCACTCTGTTCGTCAGCCATTGTAAGTAGGCAAAACATCTGATTGAAAGAAATTGTAAAAAGCACAACTAATGTAACATAGCCAAGTACTGTCATCTGAATCTAAGATATATTGATGATGCATTATAAAGAAATGGACTTTCAGATTTTCTCTGAGATGAGAAGCAAATTCGGTATGGATGTGGACAGAAACATTCTGTCCGGATATGGCACAATGGCTGACAAAATCATTGCAGAAATGGAGAGGAGGAGTGTGGTCGTGGAACTGCTGAATTTCTACAAGAAGGCACTTCTCTCAGACACGGAGGAGGCCAACAGAGTTTATTTTTATTTTTATTAATGTTACTACATGTAAAATGTACCCTTTTTACTTCTTACAATGTGTAAAGTTCCCATCACCTTCCATAAGAATTGAGAGGAGTCCCTTTACAGATGAGAGAGAGAGAGAGCAACATCCAACTCCAGTGGTGGAAAAAGTACCCAATTGTCATACTTTAGTAAAAGTAAAGATCCCTTAATAGAAAAAGTCACCCACTAAAATACTACTTGAGTAAAAGTGTAAAAGTATTTGGTTTTAAATATACTTAAGTATCAAAAGTAAAAGTAATAGTGTAAATAATTTCACATTCCTTATATTATGCAAACCAGATGGCACGATTTTCTTGTTTTTTAAATGTACAGATAGCCAGGGGCACACTCCAACACTCAGACATAATTGACAAACTAAGCATTTGTGTTTAGTGAGTCCCCCGGATCAGAGGCAGTACGGATGACAGGAGATATTCTCTTGATAAGTGTGTGAATTGGACCATTTTCCTGTCCTTCTATGCATTCAAAATGTAACGAGTACTTTTGGGTGTCATGGAAAATGTATGGAGGAAAAAGCACATTATTTTCTTTAGGAATGTAGTGGAGTAAAAGTAAAAGTAGTCAAAAATATAAATAGTCAAGTAAAGTACAGATACCCCCAAAAACGACTTAAGTAGTACTTTAAATTATTTTTACTTAAGTACTTTACACCACTGTTCAACTCTTCCTGGATGGAGAGGAGCTACTCACTGAAGAGCTGGAGGACATCTCCATGGGATTGGGAGTGGCAATGGGGGTCCATTTCCTTTTTAATATTGAGTATGCAGCATCAGTGGAAAGCACTATGCTGTTCATTCAGAAATGTGTTCTGGGAATTGATTAGGGTGGTAAATTACCAACAAATGTTGTACGAATGGCAAACTTTTTGCTGTATAGAGGGATAAGGGAGACCAGACATTTCTGTGATGTCTGCAAGTGAGATTTCTGTGACCTTTAAAGTCAATAAAATGAATTTGTGACTTTACAACTTTGCCACTCTATGTTATTTGTATTATTATTGTTATTGTTATTATTATTGTTATTATTATTAGTAGTATTGTTATTGTTATTGCTATTGTTATTGCTATTGTTATTATTATTATTATTGTTTATATTATTGTTATTATTGTTATTGTTATTGTTATTGTTCATATTATTATTATTGTTATTATTATTCTTGTTATTGTAATTATTGTTCATATTATTATTATTATTATTATTTGTATTATTATTATTATTATTATTATTATTAGTAGTAGTATTAGTATTAGTATTAGTATTATTATTATTGTTGTTGTTATTCATAATAGAATACATGGGACATAAAAGGTGAGTGAGTGAGTGTGAGTTCCTCAGGGAAAAGGTTCCTGGAAGCTCCTTTAGGGGTTCCGCCGGTGTTGCAATCTGAGGAACCCCTGAAGGTACCTCCAGGAACCTTTTTAGAGTGTGTAGCGGGTAAGTAGAGTCAGCCTTAGGCCTAAGTCACTAACGGGTGAGGGCTCAGAAGCCAACCACTCAGACGGCTCCAGCTAGACGTTTTTACAAGGACTGTCTCTTGAAAATCTGAGGTTAGGACATGACGGGTACGATCTGTTTTTCCCTCTCAGACTGTCAAACACTCAGGGGCCATTTAATATCTACGGTGAGTGGCATCTGCTACGGGGGAATACCAGGCAGTTCTAATGCGTAAAGGAGGGTTAGAGCTGATGACATGGACCATATTCTTTGAATGACACAATGACCATTTCACCAACCTCAAAGCATTTTTGAGTTTACAGTAATATGAAGACAATAATATGCCATTTATCAGACTTTTTAATCCAAAGCGAATTACAGTCGTGTGAGTAAATGTTATGTATGTGTGGTCCAGGGAATCGAACCCACTATCCTGGCGTTGCAAGCATCATGCTCTACCAACTGAGCTACAGAGGACCAAATACACTGTATGTTTGGGGCATTTTATGTTTGGGGCATTTTCAATCAAAAAAGAGTGCAGAAGAAACTGAAACTACATAGCATAAAGTATCCATGAGTGGAGGACATTCAAACTTGGATAAGAGCACAACAAACAGAGCAAAACAAACTAAAGTCATTCGGTCATGTAGTGAACACAATTCATAATAAACTGAGAATGACTGTATTCTTTGTGGTTCATCAAACAAACAATAATTATTTTAGCTGGTTGCAACCACAATTTGCAGAGTGTTGGCTACCAAAACCTATGATTAAGCAGAATAGTTTGTCATTATTCCCCATAGAATGATAATAAAACAATAGCTGAGAGACAATGCTGTACACAACAATGACAAACCATTAGATTTGACAATTCCCAGTGATCTGGTCTACAGTCTAAAAGAGTTAGGCTACTGATATTACCACTTGAAGTCTCCTTTTGTCTCCGGAGTGCAATTCCACACAATATGAGTCACCACGCTGAGTGATTGACAACTGACTGTTCTCCTGTCTACCTCCCCTCTGTTTTTAACCCCCCATAATACTGCTGGATACAGTCTGTGTTTGCTTTTTTTTGGTCATCTTGACATGTTTTTGTGTGCTGTTTTGTACCCACCCTCAGCTCGACCAGATTGTCCTCGACAGTTTTTTAACTTGTGTAAAGCAATGCTCACTTCACTGTCACTTGAAACATTTGTTGAGGGAGACTGTAGGAAGCCTGGAAATGGGACCTTTCTGTTATGTCGAAGCATTGCTGTGCCGTTATTGTAGTGTAGTGATATTGTAATGTAGTGGTATTGTAGTGAGTGGTATTGTAGTGTAGTGGTAGTGTAGTGTAGTGGTATTGTAGTGTAGTGGTATTGTAGTGAGTGGTATTGTAGTGAGTGGTATTGTAGTGTAGTGGTAGTGTAGTGTAGTGGTATTGTAGTGTAGTGGTATTGTAGTGTAGTGGTATTGTAGTGAGTGGTATTGTAGTGTAGTGGTATTGTAGTGTAGTGGTATTGTAGTGTAGTGGTATTGTAGTGAGTGGTATTGTAGTGTAGTGGTAGCGTAGTGTAGTGTTATTGTAGTGTAGTGGTATTGTAGTGAGTGGTATTGTAGTGTAGTGGTATTGTAGTGTAGTGGTAGTGTAGTGTAGTGGTATTGTAATGTAGTGGTAGTGTAGTGTAGTGGTATTGTAATGTACGGTATTGTAGTTTAGTGGTATTGTAGTGGTATTGTAGTGTAGTGTAGTGGTATTGTGGTGTAGTTAGTAGTATTGTAGTTTAGTGGTATGGTAGTAGTATTGTAGTGTAGTGTAGTAGTATTGTAGTGTAGTGAGTGGTATTGTAGTGTAGTGGTATTGTAGTGTAGTGAGTGCTATTATATTGTATTGTAGTGGTATTGTATTGTAGTGTAGTGTAGTGTAGTGGTATTGTGGTATTGTAGTATTGTAGTTTGGTAGACCCATGGGGCGGCGTGCAATTGGCCCAGCGTCGTCCAGGGTAGGGGAGGGAATGGCCGGCAGGGATGTAGCTCAGTTGATAGAGCATGGCGTTTGCAACGCCAGGGTTGTGGGTTCGATTCCCACAGGGGGTATGATTTTAAAAAAATAAATAAAAATAAAAATAATGTATGCACTAACTGTAAGGCGCTCTGGATAAGAGCGTCTGCTAAATGACTAAAATGTAAAAATGTAAATGTAATGTATGGTAGTAGTATTGTAGTGTAGTGAGTGATATTGTAGTGTAGTGGTATTGTAGTGTAGTGAGTGCTATTATATTGTATTGTAGTGGTATTGTATTGTAGTGTAGTGTAGCGAGTAATATTGTAGTGTAGTGTAGTGGTATTGTAGTGTAGTTAGTGGTATTGTAGTTTTAGAGTTTAGTGGTATGGTAGTAGTATTGTAGTGTAGTGTAGTAGTATTGTAGTGTAGTGGTATTGTAGTGTAGTGAGTGGTATTGTAGTGTAGTGAGTGGTATTGTAGTTTTAGAGTTTAGTGGTATGGTAGTAGTATTGTAGTGTAGTGTAGTAGTATTGTAGTGTAGTGTAGTGGTATTGTAGTGTAGTGAGTGGTATTGTATTGTAGTGTAGTGAGTGGCATTGTCGTGTATGTAGCATGTTGGCTAACGAGAGGAAAACCATAACAATCGGATCAGAGGCTACACCCACAACATGTAGACTTTCAAATGTCTCTACTCCGCCATTCTCTGAGTCTCACCACTGCTTTTATCAATCAACAACCTATGTTTCCATTGTGTTTTGAAGGTGCTGTGCCAAAAGCAGTTTGAGGTAGAGGAGAACGCTTGTGGGGAGGAAGGCGCAGCCTCAAACGGTTCTTTCATCATTGACATAATTATTGTTATTATTGATATTGATTAATGTACCACATTGTTGAGGGAGCTAGCACAAATGCATTTCGCTGCACATTTTATACCTGTAAACGGTGTACATGACGAATAACATTTGATTTGATTTGAAAAGAGGTAGAGAGCGAAGATTTTCCATGAGGAATTTCCCTTTGTTTGCTTTTCTCTCGCTGGTTGTTGCAATTATCACAGGCCTGATCAATCTCAAGCTCTGACAGGCTGATGGGTTGTTTCAGTACCAGTGGATATCAGAAGCACAATTATTTTCACTGCCTAATGGAAATTCTCTTTCATGTTGTGTAGAAACCATGCACTCCTCATAAGTATAGCATGTTGAGATAATGTTTTTCTTTCTCTAGCATTTTAGTCATGTGTTCAGACTAAAACACATGACAGTTAATGTTTGAACTACCATCATCTTATGCTGTAGATCCAAAGGGCCCTCACTACATATTCGTCGCCAAACCCACTGGCTCCAGGTCATCTATAAATCACTGCTAGGCAAATCCCCGTCTTATCTTAGTTCACTGGTCACCATAGCAACACCCACCTGTAGTCTGCGCTCCAGCAGGTATATCTCACTGGTCATCCCCAAAGCCAACACCTCCTTTGGCCGCCATTCCTTCCAGTTCTCTGCTGCCAATGACTGGAATGAACTGCAAAAATCTCTGAAGCTGGAGACTCTTATCTCCCTCACTAACTTTAAGCATTAGTTGTCAGAGCAGCTTACCGATCACTGCACCTGTACACAGCCTTTCTGAAATTAGCCCACCCAACTACCTCATCCCCATATTGTTATTTATTTTGCTAATTTGCACCCCAGTATCTCTATTTGCACATCATCTTTTGCACATCTATCTTTCCAGTATTATACGAAATTGTAACTATTTTGCACTATGGCCTATTTATTGCCTTACCTCCATAACTTACTACATTCGCACACACTGTATATATATTTTCTGTTGTATTTTTGACTTTATGTTTTGTTTACCCCATATGTAACTCTGTGTTGTTGTTTTTATCGCACTGCTTTGCTTTATCTTGACCAGGTTGCAGTTGTAAATGAGAACTTGTTCTCAACTGGCTTACCTAGTTAAATAAAGGTGAAATAAAATAAAATAAAATAAATGTATTGCCCATGACCACGTATGTCTGAATATGTGTGTGTGTGTGCACGCTTATGTTGGTTATATTTCAGTGCTATGTGGTCAACCCAGTAGTCCACCAAGGTTTTCAGCTAATAGTGTTGATCGCTAATCAGCGCAAGATGCTTACGATGGGAAAATCAGCAACCTCTGCCATGAAAAATAAAACTTCCTAAAACCCTTCATCCATATATAATGAATTCCCCTCCATTGACACCAGTGGAGGCTCCTCAGAGGAGGAAGGGGAGGACCATCCTCCTCAGTGAATTTCATAAAAATTAAAATAGTGAAACATAAAAAAAGTTATCATTTTTAGGTAAAATTATACTAAATACATTCACGTCACCAAATAATTGATTAAAACACACTGTTTTGCAATGAAGGTCTACAGTAGCCTCAACAGCACTCTGTAGGGTAACACCATGGTGTAGCCGGAGGACAGCTAGTTTCCATCCTCCTCTTGGTACATTGACTTCAGTACAAAACCTGGAAGGCTCATGGTTCTCACCCCCTTCCATAGACTTGCACATTAATTATGACATATTCCGGAAGACGTCCTCCAACCTATCAGAGCTCTTGCAGCATGAACTGACATGTTGTCCACCCAATCAAAGGATCAGAGAATGAATCTAGTACTGAAAGCATAAGCTACAGCTAGCTAGCACTGCAGTGCATACATTGTGCTGAGTAGTTGACTCAAAGAGAGACAAGACAATAGTTGAACAGTTTTGAACAAATTTTTTTATTTACAAATGAAGGAGAAGCAAGAGCGAGAGAGAAAGCGCTAGCTATATTTAGTTGTATATTTTTTTAAACTTTAACTTTCACTTAGCTAGCGAATGCAGCTAGCTAGTTTAGACTACTCAAACATCCGGCTCTAACAGAGAGGGATCATATGTTATCTAGCTGGCTATGGCTATCCAGCACTGGAACTCTTCCAAGTCAAGGTAAGCTTTTGGTTTTATAAATGTATAGCCACTGGAGCCTACCGGTGTTACTGTTAAACTGCTTGCTTTTGACTGTACACTGTACTGCATGATTGTAGCGGGTTTACTAATGTGTTAGTTCTAATAGACTATGATGTTAGCTATGGTGACAACGATGTAGGCTGTGTGTAGCGGTTAGCAGTTATGATATGAAGGTTTGGTTTGGAAAGGTTTTTTCGCCTGGTCACAGACAGTTGATGTGTTGTGCACAGAAGTCCACAAGCGAAGGGAAAAGGTAAAGGAGAGCACGTAGATGTGAGAAGAAATTCTACAACAAGCAAAATGATCATGCTGTTTTTATGTGGCTGCTATGAAAGTGAACTGTGTTTGCATGTGATCAGGGGTGTATTCATTCTGCCGATTCTGTTGAAAAACATTTCTTAAAAGGAAGCAAACGAAATGAATCAGCGATAAACATACCTGAATTTGTCCAATTGAAAATCTTGTTTGCAGCTGTTGGACTAATGATTACGCCCTAGATCAGCTAGATGCAGGCAAGGCGGTATTGAATGTGTCACTGTCTGTCACCTTGATTACTCTAATTCTTCTCTCGACCTGTGCACCTACGTTGTAAACTTTCATTAATTGACTAGGTTGTAGCAACCTCATGATAGGTATACGGAAGATTTCATGTAGTAGCCTAAACCTTTCGATGTTACATTGAGCTGGGTGAATGGAATATGAATGACAGTCATCCAATATGCAGTAATAGAAATAAGGCCATGCTTGTTTAAAAAAATCGTCCTCTCTCATCTTAATCGTCACTGACCGTCACTGATCGACACTCCACCACAACAGTCATAATTTACCAATGTGTCAGGGCAGCAATAGAAGAGTATATTATTGATTGACTCTTATCTCCCTCACTAACTTTAAGCATCAGTTGTCAGAGCACCTTACCGATCACTGCACCTGTACACGGACCATCTGAAATTAGCCCACCCAACTACCTCATCCCCATATTGTTATTTATTTTGCTAATTTGCACCCCAGTATCTCTATTTGCACATCATCTCTTGCACATCTATCATTCCAGTGTTAATACTAAATTTAGTTATTTTGCACTATGGCCTATTTATTGCCTTACCTCCATAACTTATTACATTTGCACACACTGTATATATATTTTCTGTTGTATTTTTGACTTTATGTTTAGTTTACCCCATATGTAACTCTGTGTTGTTGTTTTTTATCGCACTGCTTTGCTTTATCTTGGCCAGGTCGCAGTTGTAAATGAGAACTTGTTCTCAGCTGGCTTACCTGGTTAAATAAAGGTGAAATAAAAAAAATAAAAAAATGGAAGAGTGAAAGCCTCATGTACGGATGTGTGTGTGCTGTGTGCCATGTTGTACATGCACACTCCTTTGAGTCCCTCACGAGCAAATGAGGACCACAAATCTTCCTCTGCCGAGTAGATTACTTTTATCTACAATATCAGTTTTCTCCCTCACCACTCATAAGATTAGAGTGACCAAGCTGTAATATTGGATCCCTTTTGTCAGCTTTGACAACCTCGCTGTCCAGATGCCGTTTCCTCCGCAATAAATCCTAAATGTTTTCTCAGACTGCCTCACAGCTTAATCCCATGTTTCCATCCCCATGAGCAGGAAAAGTAATAAACCTAGTCCGTGAAATATGGATAACCGTAGCTCTTCCACTTAGAAACAGGGTTGATTCCCTTGTCCTTCCATTTGGTAATGGTGTGTCCACCAGAAGCCATCAATCAGCAGAAATGCATTGTGGGTCCTCACAGCATGACAACCTCTGCTTTGGCAATGACGACCGGAGCAGGCCTCTGATTGGAAATGAAGCCGTTTCTCCGAGTCATAATCTGTTTATATTTATGTTGTCCCGTTTTGTCATGGGAGATCGATCCAAAGCTGCTTTTGTTGCAGCCTTATCTGGCTTTTTTTTGAGGGGTGACCCAATCTAATTCAGTGCTCCAGCAATTTTCCACAAAGCAATAACCACATTCAGCTTTGCTCTGATCGTATCATATCCAAAGGAAAGACCAATATTTCTCCATCATTATTCTCTTTCTCCTTTCCTTTCCTCCTTTATGTATTTTTCCAAAGGCTTCTTTTTATTTGAAAAAAATGAAAGAGAAGCCATAAACGGCTAATGGGTGTGTTTCTCTGTGTCTTAACCATGTGAGCCTTGGTTTTTCAGGTCCTCTCATCTCTTTGGGAAAGGCAATAATGGATTATGAGGTCTACATCAGATTTATTGATTTTACATTCGGACCATGCCCAAGGCAAGGTCTCCCCTGGTTAAAGATCAAACTATCAAGCAAAGAAAGTGACTTTAAAAATCTAATCCAGACTGCCTTCAGGGAAAATATTTTTGCTGTATGACTTCTCCCACAAAAGTCCATTCTACTTAGAGTTTTGTAATGTTCAGGTGTAGGAATAAATGCATTCACATGCCGTGTTTGTGTCCAAATCATATTTCCAATTGGTTGCAACATTCTGCCATGAGGAAGCTGTTCCTAGCACATTCATACCACTCCTCTTCTCACTAGAGAGCTTCACACTCCAACGCCAATG
Source organism: Coregonus lavaretus (assembly GCF_964263955.1). Taxonomy (NCBI): domain Eukaryota; kingdom Metazoa; phylum Chordata; class Actinopteri; order Salmoniformes; family Salmonidae; genus Coregonus; species Coregonus lavaretus. Next base: position 100,161 of record NW_028156329.1, read on the forward strand.
GCTGTGAAAAAGAACATTTTTCATTAACAGGATTAGAAACCAACATTATTAATACATATGAGTCTCTTATGTTGCACAGCCTGCCAGTGAATTTAATCAGAACACAAAACCACCCTTTTCTCCCTGTTGTTGGAAGCCAATAAGCCTACTCCAATATGTTCAGCTCTCCTAGCCAAAAACTATTTGAGTCAAAACACTGGACGAGATGGCACTAAGGCATTCTTTAGCCTTCATTTTCTCGAGATAAATATTCATTTTTCCTGAAGTTCTGTTACTTAAAGAGCTCCTCCTCCGTGACGTTACTTGCCAAAAACTCAGCGTTTCAATAAACAGCCCTACATCAGCATACATAGTATCTATCATGTATGGTTCTATTTGGATAGGGATACATATGTTCACCGATTTTCTCTAAGCAGGTGCTGGATTTCTAAGCATATTAAAAAGGTGAAAAGAGACTCCGGACACTGCATTCTAACAAAGATGATAGATAAATGAATATGTCCCACTCAGGAAATGTACCACTGAAAAATGGTCTGTTCTAGTCTGCTTAATGAGGTGGCTCTCCCATAGGCACCAATGCATTAGCAGCTGGGTCTGGTCTGCTTAGTTCATTGAATCTATATGAACCAGAAATTAAGGAGTGGGATGTTTCGCTTCCTCTTCCGTCTCTGATTCTATGCTCCCATGTAATATATTTAGTTGACGTTTCAACCAAAGATGATGGAGAAATGAAGATAGTTCACTCAGGCAGTTTACCATTTAAAAAAAATTGTGTGCTGGCCTCCCGAGTGGTGCAGCGGTCTAAGGTACTGTATTATAGTGCTTGAGGCGTCACTACAGACCCGGGTTCGATCCCAGGCTGTGTCACAACCGGCTGTGACTAGGAGTCCCATAGGGCGGCGCACAATTGGCCCAGCGTCGTCCGGGTTAGGGAAGGGTTTGGCCGGGGGGGTTGTACTTGGCTCATCGCGCTCTAGGGACTCCTTGTGGCGGGCCGGGAGCCTGCAGGGTGACTTCGGTCGTCAGTTGAAAGGTGTTTCCTCCGACACATTGGTGCAGCTGGCTTCCGGGTTAAGCGGGCGGGTGTTAAGAAGCGTGGTTTGGCGGGTCATGTTTCGGAGGACGCATGACTCGACCTTCGCCTCTCTCTTGCCCGTTGGGGAGTTGCAGCAATGAGACAAGATCATAATTGAATCACAATTGGATATCACGAAATTGGGGAGAAAAAGGGGGTAAAATTCAAACAAAAAAATTTATAAAAAATGGGTATGTTCTGCTCTACTTAAGGGGTGGCTCTCTCATAGACACCAATGTGATAGCAGCTGGGTCTGGCCTGCTGAGTTCCATGACTTCCATTGAAACAGATAAAATGAGGGAGTGGGATGTCTCGCTTCCTCTTCCGTCTCTGTTTCAACCACTCAGGTCCTCATCGGGTCTCCTGAACGGTCAAAACATTGTGAAATAAATGTACTACTATGCGCCCATAGTGTTTGGAGTCTCCTTTCACATTGTATTGGTTCTATCTGCAACCATCTATCAAAAAGAATGAGAAGCATGACATATAAAGCAAAAGGGATTCATTGTCGAGAGCAGCTGTGGCCAAAACAGGTTGCAGTGTGTAGGCGTATGTTCCAGCCCAGCAATAGCACACCTGATTAGAATAATCATGTACTTGATTGACAACTATGATTAGTCGGTTATTTCCGTCTGGTTCCTTAGTTCTATGTTGGGAAAAAGCAGGCACACACTGCCACATCTAGTAGGCAAGTAAGAAACAATCAAATCAACAGTGTAACTTTTCTTCTGGACATTTTCTATCCTGTGTTACTTTTAAAATATTACTTAATCTGCCTTGACATAAATAGATAGGCTCAAGATAAGAACATGGAATGATTGGCAGGCTCACTCCCTTTTCATAAAACCACACTTTGGTCTTCAGTATCTTTCCTACCCTGAATTCCTGAAATGGTCATAGTTATATTGATGCGTTTTGCATCAAGGTGATGTATTTGCATCAATTACCATATTGTAGCCCTCTTTCCCATCTCTCTAATGGCATATATTCTGTGTTTTGCATAAATGTTAAAGATCTGAGGGTCCTTTTAGTTGATTTAAGGCACATGGGGCTCTTTCAAAAATCTTAGTGGCCAAAATATTTTTATAATTAAAAGTATGTATCAAAACCAAGCGTAGATTAATGATCTTTATTCCCTCCCCACATTAATCAAAGTTAATTTATATTTGTTTGACTAAGAAATCTGAAGCACTGATGCAGGATTGCAATTTCTATTGTGCAATGTGAATTTATAAAGGGCCACGGATTATTTTTCCTGCAAGGTCCCATATTGGCATTCAATAGCATTGTTCTCCCATTTCAACATGTAGAGGTGGTCATGGCAACATAATCACATGAAGGTGGTTAAAGATGCGCCTTTTTCACTGATAGCACAACCAATTCCAGATAACCCAGAATTGAGATAAAGGTTGTTGTCTATGGGACACCACAACTGTGTGTGTGTGTGTGTGTGTAAACCGGATACTTCATTTCTATAGATCTGCTGTATTGTATGTTCCTTTATAGTTCCCTCTTTTATGGACAGAGTATGGACAGAGTATGGACAGAGTATGGACATGGTATGGACAGGGTATGGACAGGGTATGGGCAGAGTATGCACAGAGTATGGACAGAGTATGGGCAGACTATGGACATGGTATGGACATGGTATGGGCAGAGCATGGGCAGAGTATGGGAAGAGTATGGACAGAGTATGGGCAGAGCAAGGGCAGAGCATGGGCAGAGTATGGACAGAGTATGGGCAGAGTATGGGCAGAGTATGGGCAGAGTATGGGCAGAGTATGGACATAGTATGGACAGAGTATGGGCATAGTACGGGCAGAATATGGACAGAGTATGGGCATAGTATGGACAGAGTATGGGTAGTGTATGGACAGAGTATGGACAGAGTATGGGCAGAGTATGGGCAGAGTCTGGGCAGAGTATGGACATAGTATGGACAGAGTATGGGCAGAGTACGGGCAGAATATGGACAGAGTATGGGCAGAGTATGGGCAGAGTATGGGCAGAGTATGAGCAGAGTACAGACATAATATGGACAGAGTATGGGCAGAGTATAGATAGAGTATGGACAGAGTATGGGCAGAGTATGAGCAGAGTACAGACATAATATGGACAGAGTATGAGGGGACTGTGAGTGAGAGCTTTAAGGAAGGAACATTTAATACTTATAGGTCTGAATACCAACATCTTTCAGGGGGCTGCTCTCTTTGACCTTGAGTTGTACAGGAATTTGGCCCTCTGATAGCTTAAAGGTTTCCCTATGATATTTACTGCCCTAACCCACAGCTTAAAACCTCTTAAGACTAGATTTACTGGTAAGTACTGACATGTTTACATGATTTATTTTATTCATTTCCCACCTTTTTATAAGCATGGGTAAAGTGTTGCCGGAGCGCAGAGGGGCGGCACTCCCTCACTTTTTTCAATTAGAGAATACACAGAGCTGGTAAAAGTATTTCTGGAAAAAGTATTCTGGTAAATTCGAAAGAAATTATTTAATTACCACAAAAATTCCATGAAAAATCATAGCATGACAAACCAGATAAATATGTATAGCAGCCTAGAGGTAAATGGTGGTTTCTTCCCTGTCTTCTCTCTGGCAGTGGCGAGACTGATTAAGTACTACAGTGAGGGAAAAAAGTATTTGATCCCCTGCTGATTTTGTACGTTTGCCCACTGACAAAGACATGATCAGTCTATAATTGTAATGGTAGGTTTATTTAAACAGTGAGAGACAGAATAACAACAAAAAAATCCAGAAAAACGCATGTCAAAAATGTTATAAATTGATTTGCATTTTAATGAGGGAATAAGTATTTGACCCCTCTGCAAAACGTGACTTAGTACTTGGTGGAAAAACCATTGTGGGCAATCACAGAGGTCAGACGTTTCTTGTAGTTGGCCACCAGGTTTGCACACATCTCAGGAGGGATTTTGTCCCACTCCTCTTTGCAGATCTTCTCCAAGTCATTGAGGTTTCGAGGCTGACTTTTGGCAACTCGAACCATCAGCCCCCTCCACAGATTTTCTATGGGATTAAGGTCTGGAGACTGGCTAGGCCACTCCAGGACCTTAATGTGCTTCTTCTTGAGCCACTCCTTTGTTGCCTTGGCCGTGTGTTTTGGGTCATTGTCATGCTGGAATACCCATCCACGACCCATTTTCAATGCCCTGGCTGAGGGAAGGAGGTTCTCACCCAAGATTTGACGGTACATGGCCCCGTCCATCGTCCCTTTGATGCAGTGAAGTTGTCCTGTCACCTTAGCAGAAAAACACCCCCAAAGCATAATGTTTCCACCTCCATGTTTGACGGTGGGGATGGTGTTCTTGGGGTCATAGGCAGCATTCCTCCTCCTCCAAACACGGCAAGTTGAGTTGATGCCAACGAGCTCGATTTTGGTCTCATCTGACCACAACACTTTCACCCAGTTCTCCTCTGAATCATTCAGATGTTCATTGGCAAACTTCAGACGGCCCTATATATGTGCTTTCTTGAGCAGGGGGACCTTGCGGGCGCTGCAGGATTTCAGTCCTTCACGGCGTAGAGTGTTACCAATTGTTTTCTTGGTGACTATGGTCCCAGCTGCCTTGAGATCATTGACAAGATCCTCCTGTGTAGTTCTGGGCTGATTCCTCACCATTCTCATGATCATTGCAACTCCACGAGGTGAGATCTTGCATGGAACCCCAGGCCGAGGGAGATTGACAGTTATTTTGTGTTTCTTCCATTTGCAAATAATCTCACCAACTGTTGTCACCTTCTCACCAAGCTGCTTGCCGATGGTCTTGTAGCCCATTCCAGCCTTGTGTAGGTCTACTATCTTGTCCCTGACATCCTTGGAGAGCTCTTTGGTCTTGGCCATGGTGGAGAGTTTGGAATCTGATTGATTGATTGCTTCTGTGGACAGGTGTCTTTTATACAGGTAACAAACTGAGATTAGGAGCACTCCCTTTAAGAGTGTGCTCCTAATCTCAGCTCGTTACCTGTATAAAAGACACCTGGGAGCCATAAATCTTTCTGAATGAGAGGGGGTCAAATACTTATTTCCATCATTAAAATGCAAATCAATTTATAACATTTTTGACATGCGTTTCTCTGGAGTTTTGTTGTTGTTATTCTGTATCTCACTGTTCAAATAAACCTACCATTAAAATTATACACTGATCATTTCTTTGTCAGTGGGCAAACGTACAAAATCAGCAGGGGATGAAATACTTTTTTCCCTATGTGTGTGCACTGCGGAGGCCCATTGGAGGCTTGACCATTTTGGTGAATCAGAACGTTGAAAATAAATCTAAATTCACTGTGTGTCTGCCTTGATGTTCATAAAACTGCACGGATCCCCCTCTCTACTCTTGCGGAGTGGAACCCCATGTGACCACTTGGTTACGGTGACACTATTCTGCCAAGCACCACCAAACCCGAGTGGCCACCGCAAAGCCCAAGGAGCCTGACCCTCTTTGGAAGTTGCTGTAGCCCTGCTTGGGATATTTAGCCTACAGTATTCCCTTTTTCCTATTTTGTTGCATTACAACCTGTAATTTAAATGGATTTGATTTTGTTTTTCTTGTAATGGACATACACAAAATAGTCCAAATTGGTGAAGTGAAATGAAAAAAATAACTTCTAAAAATAAATAACGGAAAAGTGGTGCGTGCATATGTATTCACCCCCTTTGCTATGAAGCCCCTAAATAAGATCTGGTGCAACCAATTACCTTCAGAAGTCACATAGGTAGTTAAATAAAGTCCACCTGTGTGCAATCTAAGTGTCACATGATCTGTCACATGATCTCAGTATATTTACACCTGTTCTGAAAGGCCCCAGAGTCTGCAACACCACTAAGGAAAGGGCACCACCAAGCAAGCAGCAACATGAAGACCGATGAGCTCTCCAAACAGGTCAGGGACAAAGTTGTGGAGAAGTACAGATCAGGGATGGGTTATAAAAAAATACCCAGACCTCAATCCAATTGAGAATCTGTGGTATGACTTATAGATTGCTGTACACCAGCGGCACCCATCCAACTTGAAGGAGCTGGAGCAGTTTTGCCTTGAAGAATGGCCCAAAATCCCAGTGGCTAGATGTGCCAAGCTTATAGAGACATACCCCAAGAGACTTGCAGCTGTAATTGCTGCAAAAGGTGGCTCTACAAAGTATGTAATGGACATACACAAAATTGGTGAAGTGAAATGAAAATAATAACTTGTTTCAAAAAATTCTAAAAAATAAATAACCGGAAAGTGGTGCGTGCATATGTATTCACCCCCTTTGCTATGAAGCCCCTAAATAAGATCTAGTGCAACAAATTACCTTCAGAAGTCACATAATTAGTTAAATAAAGTCCACCTGTGTGCAGTCTAAGTGTCACATGATCTGTCACATGATCTCAGCATATACACCTGTTCTGAAAGGCCCCAGAGTCTGCAACACCACTAAGCAAGGGGCACCACCAAGCAAGCAGCAACATGAAGACCGATGAGCTCTCCAAACAGGTCAGGGACAAAGTTGTGGAGAAGTACAGATCAGGGTTGGGTTATAAGAAAATATCAGAAACTTTGAACATCCCACGGAGCACCATTAAATCCATTATTAAAAGATGGAATATGGCACCACAACAAACCTGCCAAGAGAGGGCCGCCCACCAAAACTCACAGACCAGGCAAGGTGGGCATTAATCAGAGACGTAACAAAGATACCAAATATAACCCTGAAGGAGCTGCAAAGCTTCACAGCAGAGATTGGAGTATCTGTCCATAGGACCACTTTAAGCCGTACACTCCACAGAGCTGGGCTTTACGGAAGAGTGGCCAGAAAAAAGCCATTGCTTAAAAAAATAAATAAGCAAACATGTTTGGTGTTCGTCAAAAGGCATGTTGGAGACTCCCCTAACATATGGAAGAAGGTACTCTGGTCAGATTAAACTAAAATTGAGCTTTTTGGCCATCAAGGAAAACGCTATGTCTGGCGCAAACCCAACACCTCTCATCACCCCGAGAACACCATGTTTTTCATCAGCAGGGACTGGGAAACTGGTCAGAATTGAAGGAATGATGGATGGCACTAAATACAGGGAAATTCTTGAGGGAAACCTGTTTCAGTCTTCCAGGGATTTGAGACTGGGACGGAGGTACAGAAGTTAGCCCTATTTGGTAAAAGACCAAGTCCATATTATGGCAAGAACAGCTCAAATTAGCAAAGAGAAATGACAGTTCATCATTCATTTAAGACATGAAGGTCAGTCAATCCGTAACATTTAAATAACTTTTAACGCTTCTTCAAGTGCAGTCACAAAAACCATCAAGCGCTATGATGAAACTGGCTCTCATGAGGACCGCCACAGGAAAGGAAGACCCAGAGTTACCTCTGCTGCAGAGGATAAGTTCATTAGAGTTAACTGCACCTCAGATTGCAGCCCACATAAATGCTACACAGAGATCAAGTAACAGACACATTTCAACATCAGCTTTCAGAGGAGACTGCGTGAATCAGGCCTTCATGGTCGAATTGCTGCAAAGAAACCACTACTAAAGAACACCAACAAGAAGAATATACTTGCTTGGGCCAAGAAACAGGAGCAATGGATGTTATACCAGTGCAAATCTGTCCTTTGGTCTGATGAGTCCAAATTTGACATTTTTGGTTTCAACCGCCGCGTCTTTGTGAGACGCATAGTAGGTGAAAGGATGATCTCCACATGTGTGGTTCCCACCGTGAAGCATGGAGGAGGTGGTGTGATGGTGTGGGGGTGCTTTGCTGGTGACACTGTCAGTGATTTATTTAGAATTCAAGGCACACTTAACCAGCATGGCTACCACAGCATTCTGCAGCGATATGCCATCCCATCTGGTTTGCGCTTAGTGGGACTATCATTTGTTTTTCAACAGGACAATGACCCAAGACACACCTCCAGGCTGTGTAAGGGCTATTTGACCAAGGAGAGTGATGGAGTGCTGCATCAGATGATCTGGCCTCCATAATCACCCGACCTCAACCCAATTGAGATGGTTTGGTATGAGTTGGGCCACAGAGAGAAGGAAAAGCAGCCAACAAGTGCTCAGCATATGTGGGAACTCCTTCAAGACTGTTGGAAAAGCATTCCTCATGACGCTGGTTGAGAGAATTCCAAGATTGTACAAAGCTCTCATCAAGGCAAAGGGTGGCTACTTTGAAGAATCTAAAACATAAGATATATTTTGATTTATTTAACACTTTTTTGGTTATTACATGATTCCATATGTGTTATTTCATAGTTTTGATGTCTTTACTATTATTCTACAATGTAGAAAATAATAAAAATAAAGAAAAACCCTTGAATGAGTAGATGTGTCCAAACCTTTGACTGGTAGTGTATATAATACCAGTAAGTCTATAACGTTACTGTTACACCAAAAACACCACCTAATTTCTAAAGAGATTTTAGGATGGTTAGCTGAAGCTGAATAGTCAAAAATATATATGAAGTGCCAAAACTCAACAGAGCGCACCACTAGGCAGGATATATGCTTTGATTGAAACAAAATACAAGAAAGGCTAATAGTTTCTTAAACCCATCTGCTCAAATTCTATCACGAAGCAGTAATTCAAGAAGATCTAAATGCATATTCCCATGAAACTGATTGAGATCAATCAAATGATTGGCATGGAGATGCAGTTTGAACATTTCACAAGTAAAACGTGAAGAATTATCATTCACGATTGAAAGTGAAGATGGCCTATTTTGAAATTAAATACCCTATGCCTAACTTGGTGTTTGAGGGTATTAAAAATATAACATTTTCTTGAGACAACATGTGTGGGCCTAGGCAGACGTTGTAGTTGGAGGATGCATTTTATGCATATTCTATAATGTAAGCTATTCAATTGGCTATATTTGTCAGTACAAACTTTGATTACGTAAATTATGACATCATCTTAAAAAATTGTTGCACTCCCTCACTTAAAAAAATTGCACTGCACCCCTGTTTATAAGTCAGAATACAACAAAACTAGACAGTTGTAAAACACGCAGAGGATTCTCTGTGGAATAAACATGTCAGCTGCATCATTAAAATCAATTTTGTCAGCTCTTTGCCACATCACGTCAAAGGGGCGGTCCTTAGAAAGGCAGCTCTGGAGGTCCACTCACTTGCGACACAGACATGACAGAGACATCGCTGGATTCCTATCGAGCAAGTGGTTCTAAATATAGCTTTCATAACTGTACAATAGAGTGTGACCTACACACTTCCTTAAATCTAAAATAAGTAAAGAAGTAATTTTGTGTGGAAGTCAAAAACTTTTTTTTATGTCTGAGATGCAAAGCACATCAGTAGAACCAAGAAAAAGCGCCCTCTTCACAGCACATCTCCCCTTGTCGAAAGGGTGGACACGCTGTTTAAATGGCCAAAATGTTGATTTAGACATTCACAAATTTCACACATTTTGACAATCACTAATGTCATTATATTTTGGGTAAAGTAATAAAGTGGGTAAAATATTTTGGGTAGATGTTCCTAAAACTGATTGTAACTATATATGGACATATTATAAAGTATGAAAATACTTATTCATTCACGTCATGAATTCACTATGACATCATCATATTGTGTACTACATCATATTGGTTGACTTCTTGCTTTGTTGTTGACATAAATAAACAATTCCAGGTGAAAGCCAAAGGCCATAGCTTTCTGGGGGGAGGAGGGAAATACTACTACATTATTCAAAATACTGCCTTCTTGCTAGATTGATGAATACAGTAATAGCAAAACAGTGCAAAACGGCTGTCAGCTCACTAGAAACGATGAGACGTCATTTTGGCGTCATAGGAATTTAAATGTTTTATTACTCTGCCAAGTCATCTTCCCCCTCACTCTTCACTTTTCCTAAATAAGTCTAGTGGCGTTCGCGTATTGTTAAGAAACGTCCGTTTTTGCAGTGAGTTTATGTGATCAAGTTGAGCATAATACAGTCATATTTCAAACTGTGCTCATCATCACATTAATAGACCGTCGAGACAAGAGGTGGGATGGCCTTTCCCACCTCGGAGATGCACAGCACTGGTTGTGGCGGCAGAAAATCTAAATCTGCGCTGTCACAATCTGTCACCAGTCTGGAAGCCAGAGTACAAGACACCTTTTAATTAGTACACCACGCAACAAACGCCCACTCTCATTCCCACGCAGATCCGGAATAGAGTGGTATATACACACTATCTTACCTGCTAAGTATTACTTTGCACCCACAATACCATATGTGACCGACCGGCTCCATTCGGTCTTATGTAGCAAATTTGAAATTGTGTTTTTTACATTGGACAAAAGTAGAGACTCAGAGCTAGAAAAATGGTATATCATACACTACAGTTGAGGAACAATGGGAAAGTAATTCTGCTTTGAAAGTTGATAAACTTGTAAAATCACTTTTGAGAAAATGGTCCTTGAATGTTTTGGTACACATACTGGAGAGCTCTTTTTTGTCTACACCCATTCAGCATCATTCACACCCTCTTTAGCTTTAGTCCCACCCATCTCATTAAGGATTCACGTGAGGCCATGTACAACCAAAGATTTCAAGACTAAAGGCTGGTTTATACTACGGGTTTGTTCGTAAATTTAATCTGGAGTGCCAGAGTGTTTTCTGGGCATTCGTAAACTCAGAGCGTTGTCAGATTGTTTGTTCGTAAATTCAGAGCGTTTCGCTCCCGGAGCGTTCAGAGCGCACACTGGACGCTCTGGCCGAGGAGTAGGGTTGATTTGCTCTAATAACAGCAGTCAAGCACCCAAGCTAACTGGCTAACGTTGGCTAGCTTGCTAGCTACTTCCAGACACAAATGAGTGAACAGCTCACTCTGACCATTTTACTAGCCCTAGCAGAGCTGGTTAGGCTGTTTTTATGTTATCCAGAGTGTTGGTGACTGCAACTGGGCTGCTGGCAACAATTAAATATGCTTTTTTGCCAATGTTTACTGACAATGTTTACTGCGCTCTGGCACACTCAGACGAGAGTGCTCTGAAATCGGAGTAGATAGTGAATTTACCAGCTACGTCTATCAACAGTTGTCGCAGTGACATCATGATCTTTCTATTGAAATGGTTACTTGCATAATGGAGTCTTTTGTTTAGACATGTAGCTAGCTAGCTAGCTAAACAATGAACCATAATCCCAACTCATAACTTTACTACCCTGTATGAATCTGCAGGTAGCTAACCAACCAGGTTCAATGTTAGCTAGCTAACATTAGGCTATGACTAGCAATGCAAATGGCTCTGAGATACAAATAATATTACTACACAGATCATACATGTAACGTTAGCTAGCGAGCCAGCCAGCTAACATTAGCTAGCTAGCTAACAGTACACTTTAACTTGAAATGAAAACAACTTTCTGACAAAATTAGAAACGTGTAACATCTGAAAATGTAGCTAGCTAGACTATCTTACCCGTATACATGGATGGACGCTTCCTCCTCTCTGTCACGAATGCCATGGTTGCCCTTAGTTTGAAGATGTAATCCGGAGACAGGTGTTTTATACAGCAGCCTTTTGTGTGTTCTCTTTTCAACTCCGTCTGCATATTTGCAATCAAACGCCAGAATGTTCTCCATCGCCTTAACTATCATACTCTAATTCCACTGATTTCAAAACTCGGTCCTCCAGAAAGTGGAGAGCAACACTTATGCAGTTCTACTAAGTGATTTCGTTCAAAAAAGACGTGTTAGAAAGAATTACCTACACATACTGACCAGCTCATGTTATAGACAGAAGCCAGCTACATGGCAGACCAATCTGAACTAATCTCTCGGCATGTCCAGCCCACTCATTATCTTAGCCAATCAAGGCTAGAGGGAAGGTTGCTGTCTTTTTCCGAGGCTAACCCAGCTAGGCTCATAATTTAAATTTGTTATTAATATTTACAGATGGCATACAAGTTTGTTATTAAGGCACATTAAAGTTCACATGTTCCAGAAGGGATTTCTGCCAAAAACGCATTTTGATAAAAAAAAAAAAAGCGTACATTCAAATGGCTCGCCTGTGAAGTAGTGACGCGCGACATACGCCTAGTTTCCTGACACAAGTCACATATTGCAATAGAGTGTCTTTCATAAACATAGTTTCTGTGCAAATTTTAGACGTTTGTTTCATAATGTGACGTTTGCACATATTAAACTCATTACAAGTCGGTGTTGGGAAGGTAATAATAGGTGAAATAATGCTAAATGAAGGATCCACATTTGCAAAGGCTCACTTGGAAATGAATCGTGGGAAGTGCATAGACGCTACAGGAGCTCCTAGAACTTGAGTGAGTGATTAGTGCCATTGCCTTATATGAAGGACACCCTTCTTGTCACGGTTCAGACAGACGACCAGAGGACCACAATTGCGTCACACCAGAAAGTTTATTAAAACTTAAGGAAAAAGGGAAGTAGGGTGTGAATGAAGGCTCCAGGGGTAACAGGGATCCCGTCCAATGTGCTGGGTCTGTGCCCCCCCCAGTGGCAGCGATGCGTCCTATGAAGCCGGTGGTGGGTGGTCCAGAAGTCCTGGGGGGGGGAGACACAGACACAACAGGGCGGAATGAAACAAGGCAGCAGTACAGTTCAAGGGAAATCCAAAATACGTAGTAGCAAGGCAGAAGGCTGGTCAGAGTTACCGGGATTGAAGAGTAGTCAGGAGTCGTTATGGCAGAAGCAGGTCTGGATCTCCTGGGGCAGAAGAGTATCCAAAAATCAGGCAGGTCCGGGGTCACAAAACCAGGGTGAGCCAGAAGCGCGAGCAAACAGGTTCCGGGTGTGAGCTTTGCAGACGATCTGACACCGGAGAGCTGAAAGACAGGGCCTTAAATACTGGGAGAGGTAGTGGGTAATGCAGCGCAGCTGGCAGAGTAATTAGAGCAGAGCAGAGCAGGGACAGGTGGAGCTAGTTAGGCTGAGTAGAGAGAGTGGTGAGCAGAGTGGAAGAAAATTAAGGTGGTAACCCGGTGGAGTGAGAGGCTCATGACAGAACCCCCCCCCCAAGGGACGGCCCCAGAAGTCCCAAGAGCAACACCACGCCGGGCGGGAGGAGGGGAGCCGGAGGAGGGCTAGAACTCCTCCGAACGGTCCGAGTGAACGTCCTCATCCTCGGAGGAAGCCGGAGGGCCGTGGTCGGGAGATGGGACAGGTCCCGAGACAGGATCAGGCACAGGACAGGAAGCCGAGCGGGCAGGACGGTTAGGGACCCCTCTGGGGCGGCCCCTACGGATTGCAGGTTGATCAGGATGCCGTTGGTGGAAAGCGGTGATGAGAGTCCTATCCACAATCCGACTAGCTGGCACCCAGGTCCTTTCCTCAGGTCCATAGCCCTCCCAGTCAATGAGGTACTGGAGACCCCTACCCCTCCGTCTGGACCGAAGCAGGCGGCGGACGGTGTAAACCAGACCACCATCGACGAGCCGTGGAGGAGGAGGACAAGGCGCAGCAGGGACCAGCGGACTCTCATGGATGGGCTTAATCTTAGACACATGGAAAGTGGGGTGCACCCTCAGGGAATTAGGCAGTTGGAGCCGGACAGCAGTTGGGCTAATCACTCTTATGATAGGGAATGGGCCAATGAACCGAGGTGCCAGCTTCTGCGACTCCACCCTGAGTGGCAGGTTCTTCGATGACAACCACACCCTTTGACCAACATGGTAGGTGGGAGCAGGAATTCTCCGACGGTTGGCCCCGGTAGTGTAGCTGGCAACGGATCTGAGGAGTGTGGCTCGGGCTTGTGACCAGGTGCGGCGACATCGACGGGCAAAAGCAAGTGCAGATGGGCAAGTAACCTCCTCTTCCTGGCTGGCAAATAGAGGAGGCTGGTATCCATAAACACATTGGAAAGGGGACATACCGATGGCAGAGCAGGTCAGAGAATTGTGTGCGTACTCCACCCATGTCAATTGCTGCGACCAGGAGTGGGGGTTGCGTGAAGTCATGCATCGCAGTGCCTTCTCGAGCTCCTGATTAGCCCGCTCTGACTGCCCATTGGATTGGGGATGGAATCCGGAAGTCAGACTGACTGTGGCTCCCAGCAGGTGACAGAACTCCTTCCAAAAAGCGGAGGAGAATTGTGGACCACGGTCAGAAACTACATCCTTTGGCAGTCCGTGGATCCGGAAGACGTGTTCCAGGACCACCTGGGCGGTCTCCTTGGCGGTTGGGAGCTTGGGGAGGGGAATGAAGTGTGCCATCTTGCTGAAACGGTCAACTATGGTGAGAATGACGGTCATGCCACTTGAAGGGGGCAGCCCCGTGACAAAGTCAAGGGCGATGTGAGACCAGGGACGTCTGGGCACAGGCAGGGGCTGCAGCAATCCGGCTGGGGGCTGGCAGGACGACTTGTGTTGGTTGCAGATGGGGCAGGCTTGGACGAATTCCCGTACATCCTTTCTCAGAGAGGGCCACCAGAACCTCTGGGCGAGCAGGTTGTAAGTGCGGGTGGAGCCAGGGTGACAAGCTAGGCGGGAGTCATGTCCCCACTGAACGACCTGGGACCTCAGGTCTTCGGGGACAAAAAGGCGGTCAGCTGGGCAAGTGCTGGGACCTGGCTGGTTACGGAGAGCCTCCAGCACCTGTTCCTCAACAGCCCAGGTCAGAGCTGCAACGATGCAGGGACTTGGCAGAATCGACACAGGGTCCTTGGAGGGGGTGTCATCCTTCTGGAATTGACGGGAGAGGGCGTCTGGCTTGGTGTTGCGTGATCCAGGCCGGTATGACAGAGTGAAATTAAACCTGGTGAAGAACAGGGCCCAGCGGGACTGCCTGGAGTTCAACCGTTTGGCCGTGCGGATGTACTCCAAGTTCTTATGATCGGTCCAAACGAGAAATGGAATGGTGGACCCCTCCAGCCAGTGACGCCACTCCTCCAAGGCAAGCTTCACAGCCAGCAGCTCACGGTTCCCTATGTCGTAATTGCACTCAGAGGGGGACAACCGACGTGAGAAAAAGGCACAGGGATGGAGCTTCCTATCCTCCGCAGCCCACTGAGAAATCACAGCACCAACTCCCACATCCGAGGCGTCCACCTCCACAATGAATTGCCGGTCCACATCAGGCATCTGGAGGATGGGAGCGGAGGTGAACCTCACCTTGAGGGTACTGAAGGCTTTGTCGGCTGCTGGGGTCCAGGTGAAGGGTTGCTTGGTGCTGGTTAGAGCAGTGAGAGGGGCAGCAACGGTACTGTAGTTCCGGATAAACTTTCTATAGAAGTTAGCAAACCCCAGAAACTGTTGCAGCTTCTTTCTGTTCTCCGGAACTGGCCATGAAGTGACTGCTGATACTTTGGCAGGATCCATTTGGATACTTCCCTCTGCCACTATGTACCCCAGGAAGGCCACTGTCTTGACGTGAAACTCACATTTCTCTGCCTTGGCGTAGAGGGAATTCTCCAGAAGACGATGAAGGACTTGCTGGACATGGCGGGTGTGTTCAGACAGGTTTCTGGAGTAGATTAAGATGTCATCCAGGTAAACGAAGACAAACTTGTTTAACATGTCCCGCAGTACATCATTCACAAGAGCCTGGAACACAGCAGGAGCATTGGTGAGGCCAAAAGGCATAACCAGATACTCGTAGTGGCCTGTTGGTGTATTGAATGCGGTTTTCCATTCATCTCCCTCCCGGATCCGCACTAGGTGGTAAGCGTTTCTGAGATCCAACTTGGTAAAAACAGTGGCTCCCTGGAGCAACTCAAAAGCAGAGGTGAGCAGAGGCAGAGGGTAACGGTTTTTCACTGTGATGTCGTTGAGTCCCCTGTAGTCGATGCAGGGGCGAAGAGATCCGTCCTTCTTCCCCACAAAGAAGAAGCCAGCACCAGCAGGAGATGAAGATGAACGGATTAATCCTGCGGACAGAGAGCCATTGATGTAGTCCTCCATGGACTTTCTTTCAGGAGCAGACAACGAATAAAGACGACCCTTTGGAGGGGCTGTTCCAGGGAGGAGGTCGATGGCACAGTCGTACGGTCGGTGAGGGGGCAGAGATGTGGCTCTTGCTTTGTTAAACACCTCTCTGAGACCATGGTAGCATTCTGGGACATTGGAGAGGTCAGGAGCGGAGTTAGTAGGTACTGGCCGAGGGGGTAGTGCGGCAGCAAGCAGGCAGGTTCGGTGGCAGTCCTCTCCCCACTCCCTGATCACCCCGGTCACCCAGTCGAGCTGAGGGTTGTGCCGGCGGAGCCATGGGTAACCCAGGATGAGGGGTTGGCCTGGAGAGGGGAGCAGGTGAAACTGGATAGTTTCTTGATGGTTTCCGGACAGACCCATCGAGACCGGGGCCGTGACATGAGTGACCGATCCGAGTAAGTGTCCGTCCAGTGCCCGGGCAGGAATAGGAGGTGTCAAACGGAGGTTCTCCAGTCCCAGTTGGCGTGCCAGCTTGATGTCCATTATGTTGGCTTCGGCGCCAGAATCCACCAGAGCAGCCAGGGTGTGAGTTGAGTCAGAGAGGCGGAGGTGAACTTGCAGCAGGGGTTTGCGGTCGGAGGACTGGATGGTCATTGAACTCAACCGGACTCCCCCTATGCCCGGTGAGCTTCGGCCCTTTAAAGGGCAGGTTACCACACGATGTCCATCACCTCCACAATAGAGGCAGAGGTTTGAGGTGAAGCGGCGCTGGCGCTCTGCAGGAGTGAGAGAGGCTCGCCCAATCTCCATAGGCTCAGACTGATCAAGCTGACCTGGGTGAGTGGCAGTAGATGACAGGAGCCCAGTCGGATCTCTCCGAATGCCGGTAGTAGGTGGACCTTGGCGCCCCCTCTCACGACGACGGGTCTGTATCCTTCTGTCGATCCTGACAGTCAGTGCGATGGCTTCATCAAGAGTGGAAGGCAGTTCATGGGAGACCAACTCGTCCTTGATATAGTCAGCCAAACTATGGAAGAACGCGTCCACCAACGATGGTGTGTTCCAAGAACTTCGTCTAGCCAGGGTTCGGAAGTCGATGGAATGGTCTGCGACTGTACGTCTGCCTTGTCGAATACTGAACAGTTCACGAGACGCCTCTGCGGTTGGTGAATCCAGGTCAAACACCTTCAGCATCTCCTCAGCAAACAGGTCGAAGGTTGCACATGCGGGGGTTTGACGTTCGAACTCTGCTGTTCCCCAGAGTCGAGCTCGGCCCGTCAGGTGAGTGATGGCATACCCAACTTTAGCCCCCTCCGTGGCGAAGGTCCTTGGCTGCAAGGAGAACTGAAGTCGGCAGCTAGTCAGGAATGGCCGGACCTGGGTTGAATCGCCGTTGAACCGCTCGGGGTTTCCAATCTTGGGTTCCGGAGCAGCGGCTGCAATGACCGGGGCAGGTAACTCGGGGGCAGGGCTGGTGGGCAGACTGGCTGGGGTAAGGTTGGTGAGGAGTTGAATGATCATGGCGAGTTGTTGTTGCTGCTGCTGGAACTGCTGCTCATGCTCATCGGTTTCCATGTCGGGGAAAGTGTGCGCTGAGTCCATAATGGTCAGATCGTACTGTCACGGTTCAGACAGACGACCAGAGGACCACAATTGCGTCACACCAGAAAGTTTATTAAAACTTAAGGAAAAAGGGAAGTAGGGTGTGAATGAAGGCTCCAGGGGTAACAGGGATCCCGTCCAATGTGCTGGGTCTGTGCCCCCCCCAGTGGCAGCGATGCGTCCTATGAAGCCGGTGGTGGGTGGTCCAGAAGTCCTGGGGGGGGGAGACACAGACACAACAGGGCGGAATGAAACAAGGCAGCAGTACAGTTCAAGGGAAATCCAAAATACGTAGTAGCAAGGCAGAAGGCTGGTCAGAGTTACCGGGATTGAAGAGTAGTCAGGAGTCGTTATGGCAGAAGCAGGTCTGGATCTCCTGGGGCAGAAGAGTATCCAAAAATCAGGCAGGTCCGGGGTCACAAAACCAGGGTGAGCCAGAAGCGCGAGCAAACAGGTTCCGGGTGTGAGCTTTGCAGACGATCTGACACCGGAGAGCTGAAAGACAGGGCCTTAAATACTGGGAGAGGTAGTGGGTAATGCAGCGCAGCTGGCAGAGTAATTAGAGCAGAGCAGAGCAGGGACAGGTGGAGCTAGTTAGGCTGAGTAGAGAGAGTGGTGAGCAGAGTGGAAGAAAATTAAGGTGGTAACCCGGTGGAGTGAGAGGCTCATGACACTTCTATAGTCACTAATCACACTCCAGTGCATTTCTACGTGATTGACAGCCTCCCAAGCCTTTTGAAACCTGTTTCTCTGTGTTGCATCAGCACGATCTAAGCCTTGATGAATGAATAATTATGTCAATCCTGAAAAATGTAAATTCTAGGTGTGTATGATTGACCTTCATGGCAGTGTGTAAGAGGATGACTTTTAACTCTTACTCGCTGCTTTGTGGCAAAGGTAGTCTGTGTTGCATGTTTAAGGGGAACTGATTTTGTGTCGCTGGCTATGAAAATTGCCTAGCTTTTTATTTGTTTGGACTGGGTTTACCAAAACGATGGCTAACTGCAGGCCTACATGAGAGAAAAAAGTCATTGACTATAGGCCTTACAGGAATGGTAACAGTAGTCCTATCACATTCCTTGCACACCCTTGTCAGTCAGAAAACAGGATGCCCAAACCTATGTGTCTCTGCCAAATTTACTATGTGGCAAATGTGCTTGTGGCTGTGTGCAGAGAAAGATGTGCACACGCTTGACTTGTGCAGCATTAGCAGCGTGAAGCCTCGTTGCCTTCGCAAACAGCCAGTGCTGATTGACTGGGCCTGGAAAGAGAACCCCCTTCCCGAAGTTAATCAGCTGTACACGCGTTGGGGGTGCTCACCTCCTTCTCCATAAATTTAACGAGCCATGCGTTAGCTTCATGGCCTGCTAATTCTGTTTGCTTTTAATGGCGCCGCTACTGCCATGCATTGACCAGGATGCTTAATTAATGGTGTTATGAAAGGCTGTTTACAAATGAGCTAAGTGATTGTGCTGACAGTAAGCCGGGCTAGCCTGACTGAACCCTCACTCCTCCAACTCTTCTTCTCTCTCTTTCTTCCACTCTCCCCTCTCCACTCTCTCTTGCAATCTGTCACATTCACAGTAAATCATTGCCCCTGCACATTAATAGGAACTGGTTTTATCTATTGTGCTACTTACTGTAGAGTCGCCTGTCTTCCGACATGGATGTCTAACAAAAGGTTGATTTCAAAGCTATTTCACATTGACAAGCAATCAGAATCTATTAATGTTCAGTGTCCCACAACTCACTACAATTCACTACAATTCCCTCACCCCTCACAGACACACATACCGGTGTTCCTCCCTACTCCCTCACACACATACTGGTGTTCATCTCTACTCCCTCACCCCTCACCCCTCACACACATACCGGTGTTCCTCCCTACTCCCTCACCCCTCACCCTCACCCCTCAGACACACACTGGTGTTCCTCTTTACTCCCTCACCCCTCACCCCTCACCCCTCACCCCTCACCCCTCAGACACATACCGGTGTTCCTCTTTACTCCCTCACCCCTCACCCCTCACCCCTCACCCCTCACCCCTCACCATTCAGACACACACTGGTGTTAATCTCTACTCCCCAACCCCTGAAGTAACACCTCTGTTTCCTCTCCCTCTGAACTCTCACAACCCTTTAGACCTACATCACTACTCATCTACTACATCCACTACTCATCCCTACTCATCCACTACTCATCCACTACTCATCCACTATTCACCCCTACTCGTCCCTACTCATATACTACTCATCCACTACTCTTCCACTAACCATCCGCTACTCATACACTACTCTTCCACTACTCATCCACTACTCATAACACTACTCATACACTACTCACCCCTACTCATCAACTACTCATACACTACTCATCCCTACTCATACACTACTCATCCCTACTCATCCCTACTCATATACTACTCATCCACTACTCTTCCACTACCCATCCGCTACTCATACACTACTCATACACTACTCACCCCTACTCATCCCTACTCATATACTACTCATCCCTACTCATACACTACTCTGCCACTACTCTTCCACTACTCATCCACTACTCATCAACTACTCATACACTACTCATCCCTACTAATCCCTACTCATATACTACTAATCAACTACTCATCCCTACTCATCAACTACTCATGCACTACCCATACACTACTCATCCGCTACTCATCCACTACTCATCCACTACTCATCCCTACTCATACACTACTCATCCCTACTCCTATACTACTTATCCCTACTCATACACTACTCATCCCTACTCATACACTACTCTTCCACTACCCATCCGCTACTCATACACTACTCATACACTACTCATCCCTACTCATCCCTACTCATATACTACTCATCCACTACTCATCCCTACTCATCCACTACTCCTGCACTACTCATACACTACTCATCCCTACTCATACACTACTCATCCCTACTCATACACTACTCATCCCTACTCATATACTACTCATCCCTACTCATACACTACTCTTCCACTACCCATCCTCTACTCATACACTACTCATACACTACTCATCCCTACTCATCTCTACTCATATACTACTCATCCACTACTCATCCCTACTCATCCACTACTCCTGCACTACTCATACACTACTCATCCACTACTCATCCCTACTCATACACTACTCTTCCACTACCCATCCACTACTCATACACTACTCATACACTACTCATCCCTACTCATCCCTACTCATCCACTACTCCTGCACTACTCATTCACTACTCATCCACTACTCATCCCTACTCATACACTACTCATCCCTACTCATATACTACTCTTCCACTACCCATCCGCTACTCATACACTACTCATACACTACTCATACATTACTCATCCCTACTCATCCCTACTCATATACTCCTCATCCACTACTCATCCCTACTCATCCACTACTCATGCACTACCCATACATTACTCATCCGCTACTCATCCACTACTCCTGCACTACTCATACACTACTCATCCACTACTCATCCCTACTCATACACTACTCATCCCTACTCATACACTACTCATCCCTACTCATACACTACTCATACACTACTCAATCTAGCCAACTATTGCCACCAAACTTAACAACCCCCTATCAACACTACTACACACCTATCTCCTCCTATTCCCCTTACCGCATCACAGTGCCACTCCAAGCCGCCTAACCTCTTTACACCATACCCATAAACCAGAGGAGGCTGGTGGGAGGAGCTATTGGAGGACGGGCTGATTGTAATGGCTGGAATGGAATTCATGGAATGGAGTCAAACATGTGGTTTCTATACTGTATGTTTGTTGTGTTTGATACCGTTCCATTTATTCCATTCCAGCCATTACAATGAGCCTGTCCTCCTATAGCGCCTCCCACCAGCCTCCTCTGCCATGTACCCTCTCATTCCCTTCCCTGCAGTACTCCACACAAACCTCCCACGTTCCCTTTCTCCATCCCTCTACCATCCCTACATCCCACGTTCCCTCTCTCCATCCCTCTACCATCCCTACATTCCACGTTCCCTCTCTCCATCCCTCTACCATCCCTACATCCCACATTCCCTCTCTCCATCCCTCTACCATCCCTACATCCCACATTCCCTCTCTCCATCCCTCTACCATCCCTACATCCCACGTTCCCTTTCTCCATCCCTCTACCATCCCTACATCCCACGTTCCCTCTCTCCATCCCTTTACCATCCCTACATCCCACATTCCCTCTCTCCATCCCTCTACCATCCCTACATCCCACATTCCCTCTCTCCATCCCTCTACCATCCCTACATCCCACGTTCCCTTTCTCCATCCCTCTACCATCCCTACATCCCACGTTCCCTCTCTCCATCCCTCTACCATCCCTACATCCCACGTTCCCTCTCTCCATCCCTCTACCATCCCTACATCCCACGTTCCCTCTCTCCATCCCTCTACCATCCCTACATCCCACGTTCCCTCTCTCCATCCCTCTACCATCCCTACATCCCACATTCCCTCTCTCCATCCCTCTACCATCCCTGAAATCACTCCACTGTAGCTGATACCCCTCATCCAGCGCTCATCCTCTGAGGCAGACATATATTATTCATTAAAGTGGCCTCTACAGGTTTAAGGCGTGAGATGCAAGCGTCTTGTTTGCAGAGGCACCTGTCAGAGAGAGAGGGGGGAGATTATATCACAGGATGACTCGCACTTTCAAAGCCGCCCTGATAACGTTTAGTAAATTATTTAAATGCGTGTGACAGGTGTCGGGCTGCGGGTGTCGCATTACATATCTGGCAGTTATTTTTTCAGTTTTCTGTCTTCTTCTTTCTCTTCTTCTCTCTCGTTCCCTACGTCTTCTTCTTTCTCTCTGTCTCCTTTAAAGAGTCTCTTTTCGCTGCTTACTGATGGTATGCCCTTAGGCAAAAGCGACAGAAATACTTCAAATGCTTTCTGAAAGTTGTCCTTGTTATTTTCATGTACACATCTACACTCTGCCTACAAACTTGTAAGAAAATAAAATACACTTTTAATTGAGTCTGCTTTTATCTTGTCATTCTATTGCCCTGCTCAAAGCCTTTGTGGATTATCACAGACATATTTTTCTCCGCTCTCTGCAACTCTTTATGAAAAATTAGATGAAGTTGTGAGATGTTTCTAAAGGGATAGTTCACCCAAATTACAAAATGACATTGATTTGCTGGTATTAGTTTGGACAAGGTATGACAGCAATCCATGCTTTGGTTTTGTTTACCTGGCCACTGTCTCCAAATGCTAACTTTTTTGCATTTGCGGCACAAATCCTATGCAAGTCAATATATCCATGTTAAGCATTTTTCATTTTTACGCATGTCCAAATCATCGTAAAGTAACTTTGTTGAGCGACACAATACATTTGAAAAAAACTATTTGAGTAACTGACTTTGTTACCCAGAAATGATTTGATCTGGAGATGAAGAACGGTGACTCAGCATAGCTTTTGAAAAAGGCAACACAACACACATAGGCCTAACACATATCTGCTGATACACACTTGCCTCCAAAATGCCCAGAACTACTCCTAAGGACAAGCCTCTCTACCTGACAAACTTTAGTCAGATTTGTTTTTTCTCTCACTCCACTAACGGCACACTCCAGATACAGTAATGAAAGAAACCAGGATGTAATTACAAATTGAGATCTTTCTTGCTCATCATCGCATAGGGGGGGTCCCTCCAAGGCCCCCTTTACGCCCACGCTCCCAGGGCTAGGTAATCATTATTAATTACTGCATCTATCCCTGGGTGTGTGTCGTTGAGCTTCTGGTTCAGAGCCTGTTGACTGGGCCATCTGTAGGCTGGCAGAAGTGCCTGTTTTAATGCGCCGGAGGGACAAAGCTCATCATTATTTGGCCAAGAAAGGAATCAGCAGCGCTGTAGCAAGATGTGACGGGGGAAAGTTTCCCCTAGAACATCTCGGCGTGATAATGGTGTCTTTGTAATTGCTGTTTGTTTCCCGCTGTCTCACAAGACAACGCAGCGGGATGATGCTTGCTTGCGTCAGCCGGCCGAATGTTTTTATGCAGAGAGTCACAGCCCTAATAAGTGTACTCTTAAAAAAGATGAATGGCAGACTGTCTTTATTTACTTTTTAATGTATTTTTCCTTTTGATTCTGGCCAAACATTAGAAATGACAAACTAAATTCACAACAATCAAATGCTGAATAGAAAGACAATTCAATGTTGCGAGTATTGGAGAATTTGTTTTTTCATGATTCTTGCCCCCTCTCCTCTGACCTGGTACAATGGGTTTGGAGGAGGCGAGGAGAAAGGTTTTGAGGAAAGATGAATTGAGAAAGAGACCCATGTTTTATCTGGGTATTGATTAGGTCATGTAATCATTGGGTAACAGATGAGATTCTGACCGTCATGTACTCATTGGGTAACAGATGAGATTCTGACCGTCATGTACTCATTGGGTAACAGATGAGATTCTGACCGTCATGTACTCATTGGGAAACAGATGGGATTCTGTCCGTCATGTACTCATTGGGTAACAGATGAGATTCTGACCGTCATGTACTCATTGGGTAACAAATGAGATTCTGACTGTCATGTACTCATTGGTTAACAGATGAGATTCTGACCGTCATGTACTCATTGGGTAACAGATGAGATTCTGACCGTCATGTACTCATTGGGTAACAAATGAGATTCTGACTGTCATGTACTCATTGGTTAACAGATGAGATTCTGACCGTCATGTACTCATTGGGTAACAGATGAGATTCTGACCGTCATGTACTCATTGGGTAACAGATGAGATTCTGACCGTCATGTACTCATTGGGTAACAGATGAGATTCTGACAGCAAGTTTGAAAAACCCTATGCATGTTCTCTCTTTGGTAGAATTAGGTATTTGAGTCTCAAATGGTCAGGGATAGAATATAATAGGCAAGGGTCAAGCAAGCAGAAGGCTAAGTCCCCCATAGTTCGGAGACGTGTCTTGGGGGCTTGAAGCTGTGGGGAGTGGTTGGACCGTAGAGTGTGAGGTAGTTCTTTGATTGAAAAGAGGTCGCTGATGAAGGTGGGGCTCAATCCATTCAAGGCTTTACAGACAAGGAGTAGGATTTTGAAGTGAATCCTGTAGTTGACCTGTAGCCAGTGGAGTTGGGCCAGGATGGGGGTGATGTAGTCTGACTTCTTGGTCCGGGTCAGGACCCTGGCAGCAATATTTTGAATTAGTTGCAAACTCTGTAGTGATTTGGCTGGAAGCCCCCCAAACAAAGCGTTGTAGTAGTAAATCCGGGAGAAGATGAAAAAGGGTGTTTTACATGTGTGTTTTATATGGGTATTGAAGGAGAGAGAAGGATCAAACTAAATGACAGAGGATAGGTGGATGGCCTGGCCATTTAATTGTAGGGCAGCTGTTTCCAGCACTTGTGATCTGCTTCAGTGTCCCAATAAACATAGCCTCAAGACTTTCTGCTGCTGTCAGCTGGAGGAAGTATTCGGTCGTCCTCCTCCATTTTGTATGACTGCATATTGAGGACCTCATTTGAATTCTGGAGAGGACCCAAAGTGGTGAATGGCGGAGTTTAAAATGGCAACCCAACCAAAATATTTGAAAACACTAGTTTTCAGTAAGACTTTTAAAGCATGAGGGGTAAAATGGAAGATTTATTCCAGGTTTTTGATGTGGTGCTCTCTTTTCTTTCTGAATATAAACTTCTGAATATCCCTTTTGAGACCCCTTCTGCTTGTGGCACCAGACAGAGCATGCACAACAAAAGTGGGTTCTTTCAGTACTCCTGTCCATATGTCCCCTGAGGTGGGACTTACTATCAATTGACCACAGGCTGCTGGTGGCACCTTAATTGGGGAGGACGGGCTCAAAGTAATGGCTGGGATAGAATAAATGAAACAGTATCAAACACATCAAACACATTGTTTCCATGTGTTTGATACCATTCCATTCCAGCCATTGTTATGAGCCTTCCTCCCCTCACCAGCCTCCTGTGGACCATGACAGCGAGTAAGCCTCTTAAAAAGTGTCACCCTCTGCCTGTCAATTACCTATTGTCATCTCCCTACTGCTGGTATAAATACATGCTATGAGTACTTTCACTGCATTCCATCATTTTTCTGAATAGCATCTGCATATGCTATTGTACTAGAAGGTACAAGGGATGTAGTGAACTTCATTTACCGGTTTGTCTATTGGACTAATTCAATTAGATCAATTTCCATGCAAAACCCCTAATAAAAGCCATTTTATGGTTCAGGGGGCATTACCTCTGAGACTATCTCTGCCAAGCCCACCTGCCATCTCCCACCGGACGGGTACCATCTCCCAGCCCCCCAGGCCCAGCCCACTCCTCTACTCCAGCACATGCCCTGGTTGGCATGGAGCCTGCAGGGGAGATCACATGCTTGCAAATGGCCCCATCTTTGTGAGTTCATAGTGGAGGGCTCCCCGGTGGATCCACCAATTAGCCTCAGCCCCCGGATTCAGAGCAGCAGAGAGAGTGCTATAGGCTGTGGAGCTGGAGAGCACTATAGTATCCCTAGAGTTCCTGTAGTGGGTGACCAGGGGAGACTGGAGGAGGACAGAAGGGGCAGCCAGGACAGCTAGGGCAAGAGACAATCCACTGTGTGTTTGTCACCAAGGACCTCAAATCAGTTTCAGCAAGTGTACCGGACTTGCCGGTCTCCAATTATCCATGCTGGCCCAGCGGCTTTTGTTGGAGGAAGTAGAGAGTAGGAAATTGTTGGTGACGAAAATGCTGTCAGACATGTTTATCTCTCTAAGGCAGCCCAATTCTGATATTTTTACCCACTAATTGGTATTTTGACCAATCACATCATATCTTCACACATCTGATATTTTTCAGAGCTGATCTGATTGGTCAAAAGACCAATTAGTGAAAAAAATATCAGTCTGAGGATTATTGACATGCACTTTCCACACAGGGAGAGTAAGGAAACTACCTGTTTACTCAAAGCTCTGGGAAAGTAACGTATCGCTGAAGCAAAGTTAGCCATAAACTCTTGATGAGGACAATGGATGAGCAGAATTAAACATGTTTCAAAATTCAGATCCTAACTGCAGAGAAAGGTGAATTGCTGGCAGGCAAAGATACTGCTGTTTCAGGCCTCCTACAAACCCCACCAGGTAAACAAACCATCAGTTCCTTTGATTTATGGAGCACGTCAGCAGCCAAATGGCCGTTATTCGGGCAGATAATTTGAAAGTTTAAAATTAATAGTTTGATTAATTTTTAGATACTAACAAGGATGCATGATGTCATTCATGACTTCAATTTCATACTGTGTTCATCATTTTGTTGTTTTTAGGAGGATTTGTTAACGATGTAACATATTTCATGCAACAATTGCATATAATTAAAATGTAAGTACTGTATGGGCCCACTGGCCGGTAAGAATAACTGTCCTTTCAAGACATCTGTTGGACCATATCAGAAACATTCTTTAATCTGAACCATGTCCCCATGTTGCTGGATTAATCATGGTGAAAAATAAGTAATAGGCTACATTAGTCATAGGCTACATTAGTCATAGGCTACATTAGTCATATGCTATATTAGTCATTGGCTACATTAGTCATATGCTACATAAGTCATAGGCTACATTAGTCATATGCTATATTAGTCATATGCCACATTAGTCATAGGCTATATTAGTCATAGGCTACATTAGTCATAGGCTACATTAGTCATATGCTATATTAGTCATTGGCTACATTAGTCATATGCTACATAAGTCATAGGCTACATTAGTCATATGCTATATTAGTCATATGCCACATTAGTCATAGGCTATATTGGTCATAGGCTACATTAGTCATAGGCTACATTAGTCATAGGCTACATGAGTCATGTGCTACATTAGTCATATGCTATATTAGTCATATGCTACATTAGTCATAGGCTACATTAGTCATAGGTGACATTAGTCATATGCTACATTAGTCATATGCTACATTAGTCATATGCTGTATTAGTAATATGCTACATTAGTCATAGGCTACATTAGTCATAGGCTACATAAGTCATAGGCTACATTAGTCATATGCTGTATTAGTCATATGCTATATTAGTCATAGGCTAAATAAGCATAAATAAATGTACTCCATAAGAGACCTAAGCAAGTCCATGACATATTCAGGATGCCCTGTTTTATCTCATTGACCTCAGACTTCCCATTCCCCAAATACTACTCTGCTGCCCATAGAGAGATAAGGCGTGCTTGCAACACAAAATCGCAGATTGAGTTCATCGAGCACTCATTCATCAATTTAAGATCCGGTATCGATCCTTTCAGGGAAGCAGTGGGACCAGAAGATTTACACAGGCCTTTTACAAGACAATAAGTCCGTTTGACCCGTCTTTAAGCTGAAAACCACACTTCCTTTCCCTGTGACAGACCATATCATCTAAAATATCCACACATTGAAAATCACTGACATATCCATTACATTTACATTTAAGTCATTTAGCAGACGCTCTTATCCATAGCAACTTACAAATTGGTGCATTCAACTTAGGATAGCCAGTGGGACAACCACCCTTTTTTTAGTTTTTTGTTTGTTTGGGGGGTGGGGGAGGGGCGGTGTAGAAGGATTACTTTTATACTATCCCATGTATTCCTTAAAGAGGTAGGGTTTCAAGTGTCTCCGGTGTTACCAGTGAGGATAGTGAAAGTATTGATAGGGTCAACATGACCTCTAGCTAGGCAAAATGTAATGTCTGCGGTGAGAGATTCTCCCAACTCCATTACCTGAACAGACTTTTTCTTTTCCTCATAGGTTGTTGAGCGGGAGTAGTGCTAATTGACTCCCCTGCTTGGGAAGGTATGGGGTATACATAAATATGTCAAGGGTAAGCACCTCTATAACTCATGTGTGCTTGGGTGGGATTGGACATTACGGTGTTTTATAGGTTCCACAAAGAAACTAAATTGTTCTTTAATATAATGGAGGATTTATGGCGCTACCTCACACCTTAATCAATTCTGGATTTAGCGTGCAGTTTTACGGGGCTTTGCGACCCACTCTGGGCATAGTTTGAATAGACTGCATTATAAGAGTCGCTGTGCCTGCCAAAGCATGCATACAAGACCAACATCCCCATGAAGCTTAATAGTTAACCTGAGCATTTCAGATATGTCCAATGATCTAAGATGGAACAAAAAGCTGTTTGCCTTAGGAGGTTGAATCTAGAGTGTCTATGGCTGTGTCTGCGTTGATAATGATCTTCTACATCTTTAATTATTGGAGTACCGGTGTTACAAATATGCAATAAAATACTAACAAACATCAATGAGTGTCAAATCAATAGTCTTATAAGAAAACACATTCAATTGAAAGTTGAAAGTTATTGTGAAACGTAGTGCAGTAATTGTATGTTTGGTTGAAATTCCACCTCCTTTTAATCCGATTCCAACAAACTTCTATGAGGAAAACACACCATACCAAACATTGGCCATGCGTAGTATATCACCAGCTGGGTGTTGACAAACGGTGGCCATAACATGTAGAATAGTCTGGATATGAATAGAAAATGACAGCCGATGTTCTGAAGACAGATGTGATAGGACGGCCACCTGCTTCTTTTAACCAATCATTGGCACAGTCTGTTTTGTTCCATAATAAGAGTCCGCAGTATATACAGTGCCTTGCAAAAGTATTCATCCCCCTTGGCGTTTTTCCTATTTTGTTGCATTACAACCTGTAATTTAATTGGATTTGTATTTGTATTTCATGTAATGGACATACACAAAATTGGTGAAGTGAAATTAAAATAATAATTTGTTTAAAAAAATTCTAAAAAATAAATAACCGGAAAGTGGTGCGTGCATATGTATTCACCCCCTTTGCTATGAAGCCCCTAAATAAGATCTAGTGCAACAAATTACCTTCAGAAGTCACATAATTAGTTAAATAAAGTCCACCTGTGTGCAGTCTAAGTGTCACATGATCTGTCACATGATCTCAGCATATACACCTGTTCTGAAAGGCCCCAGAGTCTGCAACACCACTAAGCAAGGGGCACCACCAAGCAAGCGGCAACATGAAGACCGATGAGCTCTCCAAACAGGTCAGGGACAAAGTTGTGGAGAAGTACAGATCAGGGTTGGGTTATAAGAAAATATCAGAAACTTTGAACATCCCACGGAGCACCATTAAATCCATTATTAAAAGATGGAATATGGCACCACAACAAACCTGCCAAGAGAGGGCCGCCCACCAAAACTCACAGACCAGGCAAGGTGGGCATTAATCAGAGATGTAACAAAGATACCAAATATAACCCTGAAGGAGCTGCAAAGCTTCACAGCAGAGATTGGAGTATCTGTCCATAGGACCACTTTAAGCCGTACACTCCACAGAGCTGGGCTTTACGGAAGAGTGGCCAGAAAAAAGCCATTGCTTAAAGAAAAAAATAAGCAAACACGTTTGGTGTTCGTCAAAAGGCATGTTGGAGACTCCCCTAACATATGGAAGAAGGTACTCTGGTCAGATTAAACTAAAATTGAGCTTTTTGGTCATCAAGGAAAACGCTATGTCTGGCGCAAACCCAACACCTCTCATCACCCCGAGAACACCATGTTTTTCATCAGCAGGGACTGGGAAACTGGTCAGAATTGAAGGAATGAGGGATGGCGCTAAATACAGGGAAATTCTTGAGGGAAACCTGTTTCAGTCTTCCAGGGATTTGAGACTGGGACGGAGGTTCATCTTCCAGCAGGACAATGACCCTAAGCATACTGCTGAAGCAACACTCGAGTGGTTTAAGGGGAAACATTTAAATGTCTTGGAATGGCCTAGTCAAAGCCCAGGCCTCAATCCAATTGAGAATCTGTGGTATGACTTAAAGATTGCTGTACACCAGCGGCACCCATCCAACTTGAAGGAGCTGGAGCAGTTTTGCCTTGAAGAATGGCCCAAAATCCCAGTGGCTAGATGTGCCAAGCTTATAGAGACATACCCCAAGAGACGTGCAGCTGTAATTGCTGCAAAAGGTGGCTCTACAAAGTATGTAATGGACATACACAAAATTGGTGAAGTGAAATGGAAATAATAACTTGTTTCAAAAAATTCTAAAAAATAAATAACCGGAAAGTGGTGCGTGCATATGTATTCACCCCCTTTGCTATGAAGCCCCTAAATAAGATCTAGTGCAACAAATTACCTTCAGAAGTCACATAATTAGTTAAATAAAGTCCACCTGTGTGCAGTCTAAGTGTCACATGATCAGTCACATGATCTCAGCATATACACCTGTTCTGAAAGGCCCCAGAGTCTGCAACACCACTAAGCAAGGGGCACCACCAATCAAGCGGCAACATGAAGACCGATGAGCTCTCCAAACAGGTCAGGGACAAAGTTGTGGAGAAGTACAGATCAGGGTTGGGTTATAAGAAAATATCAGAAACTTTGAACATCCCACGGAGCACCATTAAATCCATTATTAAAAGATGGAATATGGCACCACAACAAACCTGCCAAGAGAGGGCCGCCCACCAAAACTCACAGACCAGGCAAGGTGGGCATTAATCAGAGATGTAACAAAGATACCAAATATAACCCTGAAGGAGCTGCAAAGCTTCACAGCAGAGATTGGAGTATCTGTCCATAGGACCACTTTAAGCCGTACACTCCACAGAGCTGGGCTTTACGGAAGAGTGGCCAGAAAAAAGCCATTGCTTAAAGAAAAAAATAAGCAAACACGTTTGGTGTTCGTCAAAAGGCATGTTGGAGACTCCCCTAACATATGGAAGAAGGTACTCTGGTCAGATTAAACTAAAATTGAGCTTTTTGGTCATCAAGGAAAACGCTATGTCTGGCGCAAACCCAACACCTCTCATCACCCCGAGAACACCATGTTTTTCATCAGCAGGGACTGGGAAACTGGTCAGAATTGAAGGAATGAGGGATGGCGCTAAATACAGGGAAATTCTTGAGGGAAACCTGTTTCAGTCTTCCAGGGATTTGAGACTGGGACGGAGGTTCATCTTCCAGCAGGACAATGACCCTAAGCATACTGCTGAAGCAACACTCGAGTGGTTTAAGGGGAAACATTTAAATGTCTTGGAATGGCCTAGTCAAAGCCCAGGCCTCAATCCAATTGAGAATCTGTGGTATGACTTAAAGATTGCTGTACACCAGCGGCACCCATCCAACTTGAAGGAGCTGGAGCAGTTTTGCCTTGAAGAATGGCCCAAAATCCCAGTGGCTAGATGTGCCAAGCTTATAGAGACATACCCCAAGAGACGTGCAGCTGTAATTGCTGCAAAAGGTGGCTCTACAAAGTATGTAATGGACATACACAAAATTGGTGAAGTGAAATGGAAATAATAACTTGTTTCAAAAAATTCTAAAAAATAAATAACCGGAAAGTGGTGCGTGCATATGTATTCACCCCCTTTGCTATGAAGCCCCTAAATAAGATCTAGTGCAACAAATTACCTTCAGAAGTCACATAATTAGTTAAATAAAGTCCACCTGTGTGCAGTCTAAGTGTCACATGATCAGTCACATGATCTCAGCATATACACCTGTTCTGAAAGGCCCCAGAGTCTGCAACACCACTAAGCAAGGGGCACCACCAATCAAGCGGCAACATGAAGACCGATGAGCTCTCCAAACAGGTCAGGGACAAAGTTGTGGAGAAGTACAGATCAGGGTTGGGTTATAAGAAAATATCAGAAACTTTGAACATCCCACGGAGCACCATTAAATCCATTATTAAAAGATGGAATATGGCACCACAACAAACCTGCCAAGAGAGGGCCGCCCACCAAAACTCACAGACCAGGCAAGGTGGGCATTAATCAGAGATGTAACAAAGATACCAAATATAACCCTGAAGGAGCTGCAAAGCTTCACAGCAGAGATTGGAGTATCTGTCCATAGGACCACTTTAAGCCGTACACTCCACAGAGCTGGGCTTTACGGAAGAGTGGCCAGAAAAAAGCCATTGCTTAAAGAAAAAAATAAGCAAACACGTTTGGTGTTCGTCAAAAGGCATGTTGGAGACTCCCCTAACATATGGAAGAAGGTACTCTGGTCAGATTAAACTAAAATTGAGCTTTTTGGTCATCAAGGAAAACGCTATGTCTGGCGCAAACCCAACACCTCTCATCACCCCGAGAACACCATGTTTTTCATCAGCAGGGACTGGGAAACTGGTCAGAATTGAAGGAATGAGGGATGGCGCTAAATACAGGGAAATTCTTGAGGGAAACCTGTTTCAGTCTTCCAGGGATTTGAGACTGGGACGGAGGTTCATCTTCCAGCAGGACAATGACCCTAAGCATACTGCTGAAGCAACACTCGAGTGGTTTAAGGGGAAACATTTAAATGTCTTGGAATGGCCTAGTCAAAGCCCAGGCCTCAATCCAATTGAGAATCTGTGGTATGACTTAAAGATTGCTGTACACCAGCGGCACCCATCCAACTTGAAGGAGCTGGAGCAGTTTTGCCTTGAAGAATGGCCCAAAATCCCAGTGGCTAGATGTGCCAAGCTTATAGAGACATACCCCAAGAGACGTGCAGCTGTAATTGCTGCAAAAGGTGGCTCTACAAAGTATGTAATGGACATACACAAAATTGGTGAAGTGAAATGGAAATAATAACTTGTTTCAAAAAATTCTAAAAAATAAATAACCGGAAAGTGGTGCGTGCATATGTATTCACCCCCTTTGCTATGAAGCCCCTAAATAAGATCTAGTGCAACAAATTACCTTCAGAAGTCACATAATTAGTTAAATAAAGTCCACCTGTGTGCAGTCTAAGTGTCACATGATCAGTCACATGATCTCAGCATATACACCTGTTCTGAAAGGCCCCAGAGTCTGCAACACCACTAAGCAAGGGGCACCACCAATCAAGCGGCAACATGAAGACCGATGAGCTCTCCAAACAGGTCAGGGACAAAGTTGTGGAGAAGTACAGATCAGGGTTGGGTTATAAGAAAATATCAGAAACTTTGAACATCCCACGGAGCACCATTAAATCCATTATTAAAAGATGGAATATGGCACCACAACAAACCTGCCAAGAGAGGGCCGCCCACCAAAACTCACAGACCAGGCAAGGTGGGCATTAATCAGAGACGTAACAAAGATACCAAATATAACCCTGAAGGAGCTGCAAAGCTTCACAGCAGAGATTGGAGTATCTGTCCATAGGACCACTTTAAGCCGTACACTCCACAGAGCTGGGCTTTACGGAAGAGTGGCCAGAAAAAAGCCATTGCTTAAAGAAAAAAATAAGCAAACACGTTTGGTGTTCGTCAAAAGGCATGTTGGAGACTCCCCTAACATATGGAAGAAGGTACTCTGGTCAGATTAAACTAAAATTGAGCTTTTTGGCCATCAAGGAAAACGCTATGTCTGGCGCAAACCCAACACCTCTCATCACCCCGAGAAAACCATGTTTTTCATCAGCAGGGACTGGGAAACTGGTCAGAATTGAAGGAATGATGGATGGCGCTAAATACAGGGAAATTCTTGAGGGAAACCTGTTTCAGTCTTCCAGGGATTTGAGACTGGGACGGAGGTTCATCTTCCAGCAGGACAATGACCCTAAGCATACTGCTGAAGCAACACTCGAGTGGTTTAAGGGGAAACATTTAAATGTCTTGGAATGGCCTAGTCAAAGCCCAGGCCTCAATCCAATTGAGAATCTGTGGTATGACTTAAAGATTGCTGTACACCAGCGGCACCCATCCAACTTGAAGGAGCTGGAGCAGTTTTGCCTTGAAGAATGGCCCAAAATCCCAGTGGCTAGATGTGCCAAGCTTATAGAGACATACCCCAAGAGACTTGCAGCTGTAATTGCTGCAAAAGGTGGCTCTACAAAGTATGTAATGGACATACACAAAATTGGTGAAGTGAAATGAAAATAATAACTTGTTTCAAAAAATTCTAAAAAATAAATAACCGGAAAGTGGTGCGTGCATATGTATTCACCCCCTTTGCTATGAAGCCCCTAAATAAGATCTAGTGCAACAAATTACCTTCAGAAGTCACATAATTAGTTAAATAAAGTCCACCTGTGTGCAGTCTAAGTGTC
Organism: Coregonus lavaretus; assembly: GCF_964263955.1. Classification (NCBI taxonomy): domain Eukaryota; kingdom Metazoa; phylum Chordata; class Actinopteri; order Salmoniformes; family Salmonidae; genus Coregonus; species Coregonus lavaretus. The sequence goes on from NW_028156329.1 coordinate 134,764, forward strand.
ACATGATCTGTCACATGATCTCAGCATATACACCTGTTCTGAAAGGCCCCAGAGTCTGCAACACCACTAAGCAAGGGGCACCACCAAGCAAGCGGCAACATGAAGACCGATGAGCTCTCCAAACAGGTCAGGGACAACGTTGTGGAGAAGTACAGATCAGGGTTGGGTTATAAGAAAATATCAGAAACTTTGAACATCCCACGGAGCACCATTAAATCCACTATTAAAAGATGGAATATGGCACCACAACAAACCTGCCAAGAGAGGGCCGCCCACCAAAACTCACAGACCAGGCAAGGTGGGCATTAATCAGAGACATAACAAAGATACCAAATATAACCCTGATGGAGCTGCAAAGCTTCACAGCAGAGATTGGAGTATCTGTCCATAGGACCACTTTAAGCCGGACACTCCACAGAGCTGGGCTTTACGGAAGAGTGGCCAGAAAAAAATCCATTGCTTAAAGAAAAAAATAAGCAAACACGTTTGGTGTTCGTCAAAAGGCATGTTGGAGACTCCCCTAACATATGGAAGAAGGTACTCTGGTCAGATTAAACTAAAATTGAGCTTTTTGGCCATCAAGGAAAACGCTATGTCTGGCGCAAACCCAACACCTCTCATCACCCCGAGAACACCATGTTTTTCATCAGCAGGGACTGGGAAACTGGTCAGAATTGAAGGAATGATGGATGGCGCTAAATACAGGGAAATTCTTGAGGGAAACCTGTTTCAGTCTTCCAGGGATTTGAGACTGGGACGGAGGTTCATCTTCCAGCAGGACAATGACCCTAAGCATACTGCTGAAGCAGCACTCGAGTGGTTTAAGGGGAAACATTTAAATGTATTGGAATGGCCTAGTCAAAGCCCAGGCCTCAATCCAATTGAGAATCTGTGGTATGACTTAAAGATTGCTGTACACCAGCGGCACCCATCCAACATACCCCAAGAGACTTGCAGCTGTAATTGCTGCAAAAGGTGGCTCTACAAAGTATTGACTTTGGGGGGGGGGGGGGGGGTGAATAGTTACAGTATGCATGCTCAAGATTTATTTGTTCTTTTTTTTCTTGTTTGTTTCGCAATGAAAAATATTTTGCATCTTCAAAGTGGTAGGCATGTTGTGTGAATCAAATGATACAAACCCCCAAAAAATCTATTTTAATTCCAGGTTGTAAGGCAACAAAATAGGAAAAATGCCAAGGGGGGTAAATACTTTCGCAAGCCACTGTATGGGCATATTTATTCAGAAGGATTAAGATTAAATCTCTCATTTCATCTGACTGTGAAAGAATCAGCTTCTTCTTCAAGGCTCGACACAATGTCGTTAGTCACACTCCTATTTGTCTGTCTCTAACCTCTGTTCTATGGGCTACTGAGCCTCCTCTTTCCTGTCCACTCTGCGCCTGAGGTGGTGAGCCAGTTCTGACGGCTAATCAGTATTGCCTCCCATTGTTCCCCTCTTTCTGTCACCTCATAAACACAGGCTGCACAATACATATGTCATGTCTGTTTGACACACAAGCGGAAGTCACAGGCTGACTGATCTGTGAGATGCTGAGAGTGTCACTTCTCTCAGATCTCTGTCCATCTGACAGACAAATAAAGCTATGCCAGGTCACACTATAGGATCAGTGCTCCACAACTTCTCTTCTCCCTGGCTCTGTTATACTGTGTCCACCTAATGTCCACATGCTGTGTTGGCTTACAGAGTTGAACAACAAGTGGTGGTTTGGTAGATCAATTTGTGGTCCTTTATAGGAGATTAGCCTTTATGTGTTGACTGTTTTTAAGTCATTTGTATTGCTAAGGGGAAGGGTTGAATTCAGTCAATACAGTAAGTAAAATGATATTCCAATTCCAAATTTTCCTCATGGAAAAGCATTGAGAACATTTTTAATTTACTAAAGTGAAATGAAATGGACCCCAACCCTGCTAAGCTTTTTATAGTTCACAGTTTTTTTCTGGCATAAACCTAAAAGGAGCAATCTATGATTGGTACATCCATGTATGGACTTTAAATTAATGATATACTGTATACCCATTGATTCTTGAATAATATAACTTATAAATTCCTCATGAGCTTAGTTCAACTACCCTATCAGAACCCAAAATATAAGCTTGTTTTACTCCACTGTATAGCCTAAAAACATGGTTAAAACTATAATTTTGATCTCATGGATGTCCCTTCCTCAAAGAAGAAAAAAAGAGGGGTGGAAATCTTGGCTGGCTTAAGGCAAAAATCAGACAGAAAATTGAACTTTCAAGCATTGCTTCCCCTCGCTAACCTCCAATCCTGTTTTTGCGTGTAGTGCTCATCCCGTTACTGATCCGCCCAGATTCTGTGGGGTTTATTGTGTAATTGTGCTCAGCAGACGGTAAACCCTTGAGCAACTGTCACATTGTTGTTACAGATGACAACACTGTTTCTTGAAACACCTACTATGTTTTAATGCTTACGCTCACCTCCTCCTGCCTGGTTTCCTTTTTTGTCCCGTGTCGGGCAGTGGAAATACCATGCCCCTGTCTAACGCTACAAATCTCTCCACTAGGATTCAACAGGAAAAAGTCATCAGCCTTATCTGGCCCCAAAAAACACCTTTATCCTCTATTACTGTGAGCGTGATTTGAGTGACGTCTCCTGTCAAGGAGTGGCAGGAAGTACACTGGCAATATCTGCCAAACACTGTGACAAGGCCACATGGAGAACAAGCTGGAGAGGAGTGAAGAAAGAGACACTACATGTAAGTGAAGAGGGAAGTACACAGACAGACATGTGTTTGTAGCCTCTATCAGGGACTTTGCTGCTGGCACTTTAGTGGAGGAAGCCCAGTGGGTCCAAACAGCTTATCTGATTGGAGTAACGCCAGCCAAGCTTTCTCTGGGATGGATTTGTGGGGGGTGTAAGCAGCTGCAGCCAACTCAAAGGAGTTGAAAGGGGTTTTAAATCAGTGCTTTGTGCTGAGTCACACATACCTTGTTATCTCACTCGCTACCACCTTAAACACAAAAGTGAAATACATACAGCAAGTTTGTTCACTGTTTACTTTCCAGCACAATCGTACCTGCTTCAACCTCAAAAGTACTAGATCTTTCCCTCTGTTGAAATTGTTCATGTTGTTTGACAAAAGTCACTAGGTTTGGGTGCTTTTTTGGGGGGAGTTGTAACTCCAGTGAGTTGGCAAACCTCCTCCTTTCTGGAGGAGAGTGCCTCTGTTCAAGTTGCTCATTATTACAACTTCTCTCACGTTGTCTCCTCTCAGTGCTTGACATGAAATATTGAAACTGTTCTTTGCGCTTGTGCACACTGATGCGATGCAGTGGAGGAAAAAAAATAGCACTGCTCCGAGTGCAACATCAGTGGATCTTTTTAGAAAAAGCTTACAATGGTAAAATATTATAACAGTGGTAAAATGAAGAAGTTGTTGTCACTCTGTTTGTTTTCGTGTCGGGTGGCAAAAAGCGACAGAGAACTCGCTATGCATTATGAAGAGAACATACAGAACATGTTAGATATTCCCCAGGGGAGTTCGACATAGAAAAACAACATATCACAACAGTTTTCCCAGAGTGACTTCCCACCATCCTCACCCCAAACCTCTACAGCACCTCCGTGCATACATACTGTACAAAAATATAATCACAACATGTAAAGTGTTGGTCCCATGTTTCATGAGCTGAAATGAAAGATCCCAGAAATGTCCCATACGCACAACAAGCGTTCTCTTAAATTTTGCGCACACATTTGTTTACATCCCTGTTAGATAGCATTTATCCTTTGCCAAGATAATCCATCTACCTGACAGGTGTTGCTAATCAAGAAGCTGATTAAAGGGCATGATCATTACACAGGTGCACCTTGTGTTGGGGACAATAAAAGGCCACTCTAAAATGTGCAGTTTTGTCACACAACGCAATACCACAGATGTCTCAAGTTTTGAGGGAAAGTGCAGTTGTCATGCTGACTGCAGGAATGTCCACCAGAGCTGTTGCCAGAAAACGAAATGTTCATTTATCTACCATAAGCCGCCTCCAACGTCATTTTAGAGAATTTGGCAGTACGTCCAACTGGCCTCACAACCGCAGACCACGTGTAACCACGCCAGCCCAGGACCTCCACATCCGGCTTCTTCTCCTGCGGGATTGTCTGAGACCAGCCACCCGGACAGCTGATGAAACTGTGGGTTTGCACAACTGAATAATTTCTGCACAAACTGTCAGAAACCGTCTCAGGGAAGCTCATCTACATGCTTGTCGTCCTCACCAGGGTCTTGACCTGACTGCAGTTCGGCGTCGTAACCGACTTCAGTGGTAAAATGCTCACCTTTGATAGCCACTGGCATGCTGGTAAAGTGTGCTCTTCACAGATGAATCCTGGTTTCAACTGTACCGGGCAGATGGTGTTGTGTGGGCAAGCGGTTTGCTGATATCAATCTTCTGAACAGAGTGCCCCATGGTGTCGGTAGGGTTATGGTATGGGCAGACATAAGCTACGGACAACGAACACAATTGCATTTTATCGATGGCAATTTGAACGCACAGAGATACAGTGATGAGATCCTGAGGCCCATTGTCGTGCCATTCATCCAACGCCATCACCTCATGTTTCGGCATGATAATGCACAGCCCCATGTCGCAAGGATCTGTATACAATTCCTGGAAGCTGAAAATGTCCCAGTTCTTCCTTGGCCTGCATACTCAGCAGACACGTCACTCATTTAACATATTTGTGAGGCTCTGGATCGACGTGTACAACAACATGTTCCAGCACCCACCAATATCCAGCAACTTCGCACAGCCATTGAAGAGGAGTGGGACAACATTCCACAGGCCACAATCAGCAGCCTGATCAACTCAATGCGAAGGAGATTTGTCGCGCTGCATGAGGCAAATGGTGGTCACACCAGATACTGACTGGTTCCATGCCCCTACTTTTTTTTTTAAGGTATCTGTGACCAACAGATGCATGTCTGTATTCCCAGTCATGTGAAATCCATAGATTAGGCCTTAATAATTTTCATTTAAATTGACTGATTTCCTGTAACTCAGCAAGATCTTTGAAATTGTTGCATGTTGCATTTATATTTTTGTTCAGTGCAGTAGCATGTATATTACTACAGATATTGAATAGAAGTGCCGCTGTATTGAAGAGAGAAAACCAGTCTGGTAGTGAGTTATTGAATGTGTCTCACTCGGTGTGTGATCACAGATGTCATGTCAACCTTAACTTATTATGCATAGTTCATTATTATGCCAACGGGGAAGAATAATTATCCTGTTAACCTTGCTGAAAGTAATTTCCTTGCCATGAATGTGCTTGTTGTGTGTTTTCTGATGGTGAAGAGTCTTACCTTAGAGCGTTATGGCAGATTTTGAGAGTTTAAGTTTAGTGCCCTCAGTCGACCATTCATCTACAGAACCGTTCCCCAGGGTACCATACTGTACTTTAGAACTGTTTTGAAGAGAGCACCTTGTGTGATCCATCCTGACCATCGCATCACTCAATACAAAAGACATGGTACTGCATTTAATTGACAACATCCTTATCCTAGGAATTAGCCAATATGAATTGGCCTGACTGGAGAATGTGTAAAAAAAGTACATTATTTTAAACATCCTGTATAGATAATTTTGTTTTGGTCTGTGTTCCTCTTTCTCGCTCTGTCTTCCTCTGCTTCACTCTGTCTTCCTCTGTCTCGCTCTGTGTTCCTCTGTCTCGCTCTGTCTTCCTCTCTCTCGCTCTGTCTTCCTCTGTCTCGCTCTGTCTTCCTCTGTCTCACTCTGTCTTCCTCTGTCTCGCTCTGTCTTCCTCTGTCTCACTCTGTCTTCCTCTGGATCGCTCTGTCTTCCTTTCGGGAAATGAATGATGTGGCCTCTCGGCACAGACAGCAGCCCTCTTTGATGACATGACAGATTGCGCCGCACAGCGCACAATCCGTCTCCACTCATGGACCCTGCCCCCTGACCATGACCCTGCCCCCTGACATGAACCCTGCCCCCTGACATGGACCCTGCCACCTGACCAGGACCCTGCCACCTGACCAGGACCCTGGCCCTGACCAGGACCCTGCCCACTGACCAGGACCCTGGCCCTGACCAGGACCCTGCCCACTGACCAGGACCCTGCCCCCTGACCAGTACCCTGCTACCTGACCAGGACCATGACCTCTGACAAAGACCCTGACCCCTGACCAGGACAGTGCCACCTGACCAGGACCCTGCCACCTGACCAGGACCCTGCCCCCTGACCAGGACCCTGTCCCCTGACATGGACCCTGCCCCCTGACCAGGACCCTGCCCCCTGACCAAGACCCTGCCCCCTGACATGAACCCTGCCCCCTGATCAGGACCCTGCCCCCTGACCAGGACCCTGCCCCCTGACCAAGACCCTGCCCCCTGACCAGGACCCTGCCCCCTGACCAAGACCCTGACCCCTGACATGGACCCTGCCCACTTATATGGACCCTGCTTCCTGACCAGGACCCTACCCCTTGACCAGGACCCTGCCCCCCGACCAGGGTTGGATTGACGAGCAGAGCATTAGGATCTGATGTTTGGGTTTCCAGGAGTGGAGAATGATAATGATTACCCTGTCTTTTTAGTGGTCTTAACATCTTAGAAATATTACGTTACTTGTTTTATTTTAGCCACAATTTATTAGGGCAGTTATGGAACATTGACCACAAACATACCACACTGTTATCCCCTTCATGTTCCCCAATATAATGGAATCGAACCAGCCCCATGGTCCCTGTTTAAACATAACCCTAGAGGGCATTGTACTTCCACTCACAACCTGACCACACATCCAGATTAATGCCCCACCCAGATCCCTGTGGGCAAAGAAGGCTCCATCCCGAATCGTTTAGTACAAGACTGCCCTCTATTGCTTGTTCCCCCAGGGCCCAACAGAGGGCAGTCTTATCCCAGCATATACAATTCCTTCAGCAAGTTTTCATACCCCTTGACTTAGTCAACATTTTGTTTTGTTACTGCCTCAATTCAAAATGGATTAAATATTATTTTTTTCTCACCCATCTACACACAATACCCCATAATGACAATGTGAAAACTTGTTTTTAGAAATGTTGGCAAAATTATTGAAAAATAAATACAGAAATATCTCATTTACATAAGTTTCCACACTACTGAGTAAATAAATGTTAGAATAACCTTTGGCAGAGATTACAGCTGTGAGTCTTTCTGGGTACGTCTCTACGAGGTTTGCACACCTGCATTCTACAATATTTGCCCATTATTATTAAAACATTTCTTCAAGCTCTGTCAAATTGGTTGTTGATCATTGCTGGACAAGCATTTTCAAGTCTTGCCATACATTTTCAAGCAGATTTAAGTCAAAACTGTAACTAGACCACTCAGGAACATTCACTGTCTTCTTCGTAAGCAACTCCAGTGTAGATTTGGCCTTGTGTTTTAGGTTATTGTCCTGCTGAAAGGTGAATTCATCTCCCAACAGACTGAACCAGGTTTTCCTCTACAATTTTTCCTGTGCTTAGCTCCATTCCATTAATTGTTTTTATCCTGAAAAACTCCCCAGTCCTTAACGATTACTTGAAAATATGGAGAGTGGTACTCAGTAATGTGTTGTATTGGATTTTCCCCAAACATAACACTTTGCACTCAGGACAAAAAGTTAATTGCTTTGCCACATTTTTTGCAGTATTACTTTAGTGCCTTGTTGCAAACAGGATGCATGTTTAAAAAAATAAATAATTCTGTACAGGCTTCCTTCTTTTCACTGAATCTGTGTTTGAAATTCACTGCCTTTAACGATAATTGTGTGGGGTACAGAGATGAGGTAGTCATAAAATAATAATGTTAAACACTATTATTGCACACAGAATGAGTCCATGCAACTTATTTTGTGACTTGTTAAGAAAAATTTTAACTTATTTAGGCTTGCCATAACAAAGTGGTTGAATATTTATTGACTCAAGACATTTCAGCTTTTCATTTTTTATTAATTTGTAAAAAATTTGAAAAACATAATTCCACTTTGACAGTATGGGGTATTTTGTGTAGGCCAGTGACAAAAAATCTCTCAATTTAAGCCATACATTCAGGCTGGGTAAAGGGGCGTGAATTCTTTCTGAAGGCACTTTAAGTGGGTGTGACTGGCTGCTTCTCATATTGACTGACAGTAATGTTGTTCCACAACTGGTGAAAAAGGGCACTTTGTCTCACTGTGCCAATATATTGAATGAATACAACCTAAAACATTTTTTTTATAGTTTTATGTGTGGAACGATTTGCAAAGCATTCATTTGGAAAGATGAAAACATATATTTTTTACATCTTTCTGCAGATGCTTGGATAACTAATATAATGCATTGATTCAAAACATGTAAAATAACAGAATTCCTACATTTGCTGAATTGAAAAGGTTAGATCTTTCTGTCCTGATGAATTATCTTTATTAATGTACAACTACAAGTTCTCACAGGACTCAAAATGTAATCTAAATGTAGTTTGGAGTGGGTGGGTGGGCGGGCATACACAGTACCCAAGCAGTTGGGGTGTGATTGATCTTCACATGGAGGGCGTGTGTAAAGGAGCTAACAGTGGCCCTTCCACCAGTGGATATGAATCTTGGGAGAAGTAGATGGGATACTCCTATGGGTGAGACAGGAAGCTGAGGCCTTGAGAGGATGTAGAGGGGTGTGGCCTCAATGCTAGAGGAGAAAGGGCCCAAGTCAACAAAGACAAATACTATTTGTTCCTCTTCCTAAATTATATTTGTAATACATATTTTCCATGTCATTTTCCCATGTTAATACAACTTCAATGAAAAGCACAATTTTAAAACATAGAAAAAAATAGAATATCTTTGTTTTACCCAGAGGGAACTTTGGTTGTGGCTTTCGGAGGAGAAAATGCCCCCTGACATTAACCCTGCCCCCTGACATGGACCCTGCCCCCTGACCAGTACCCTGCTACCTGACCAGGACCATGACCTCTGACCAGGACCCTGCCCCCTGAGCCGGACCCTGCCCCTTGACCAGGACCCTGCCCCCTGACCAGGACACTGCCCCCTGACCAGGACACTGCCCCCTGACCAGGACACTGCCCGCTGAGCAGGACCCTGCCACCTGACCAGGACCCTGACCCCTGACCCCTGACCAGGACCCTGCCACCTGACCAGGACCCTGCCCACTGACCAGGACCCTGCCACCTGACCAGGACCCTGCCCCCTGACCAGGACCCTGCCCACTGACCAGGACCCTGCCACCTGAGCCGGACCCTGCCCCTTGACCAGGACCCTGCCCCCTGACCAGGACACTGCCCCCTGACCAGGACACTGCCCGCTGAGCAGGACCCTGCCACCTGACCAGGACCCTGACCCCTGACCCCTGACCAGGACCCTGCCACCTGACCAGGACCCTGCCCACTGACCAGGACCCTGCCCACTTATATGGACCCTGCCTCCTGACCAGGATCATGCCCCCTGACATGAAATAAATACAGAAATATCTCATTTACATAGGTTTCCACACTCCTGAGTCAATAAATGTTAGAATAACCTTTGGCAGAGATTACAGCTGTGAGTCTTTCTGGGTACGTCTCTACGAGGTTTGCACACCTGCATTCTACAATATTTGCCCATTATTATTTAAACATTTCTTCAAGCTCTGTCAAATTGGTTGTTGATCATTGCTGGACAAGCATTTTCAAGTCTTGCCATACATTTTCAAGCAGATTTAAGTCAAAACTGTAACTAGGCCACTCAGGAACATTCACTGTCTTCTTCGTAAGCAACTCCAGTGTAGATTTGGCCTTGTGTTTTAGGTTATTGACCTGCTGAAAGGTGAATTCATCTCCAAACAGACTGAACCAGGTTTTCCTCTACAATTTTTCCTGTGCTTAGCTCCATTCCATTAATTGTTTTTATCCTGAAAAACTCCCCAGTCCTTAACGATTACTTGAAAATATGGAGAGTGGGAACTTTGGTTGTGGCTTTCGGAGGAGAAAATGAACGCATACAGTAACAGCACAATACACACATGAAGGGTACAAGTACATTATACAAGATGAACACACTCACAATAATCCATTTTCATTTAAAAGCTGTGCTGCTGGTACAAGACTGTTGATGGCTCTCTACTGGAGTTGGCTTGCTGGTGGTAATACTGCATGTCCATTGTTCAGACGGGACTTGTACAATATTTTTGTTTACCTGTGTAATCTTTGTTGATGTCTCGGAGAGCCTTTGTTTGTTTGTCCCTTAATATCCTTCCAGCTGCACAACTCCATTCTAGGGTATTAGCTTAGCCATGTGAGTGAGCCAAACCAAGCAATTATGCTGAACTTGAGGACAGGTTCAACGAAACATTTGTAGAATGACTGCAGAACTCTGCAGAGATAGTAATACTTAAGTGGTTAGTCTTTCCTGCCATTTCTACATAGCAGCCCATTTTTGTTTAACTTTTTGTTTATTTTTTACCTGTGTCTGTGAAATGAGACAGTAGCCAATTAGCCAAATTATGATTATTATGTGCGAAAATCATAATAACAACCTCAATGGCCGCATAGCTTTTACTAAAAAATATATTTAAAAAAATTCAAAATCCCCCTTCCATTTAGACTAGCCCACTGGGGTAAAGATGGACCAGCCCACCTGGCATTTACCCACACTGCTCTCTGGCAAAGATGATCTATATTGACAAGATGGTCGACTGATCACTCTAACAATGTAAATACATGTCCGCAAAGGCAAAAGGCAGGCGGGAGGATGCGAGATCAGGTGGGAACATTCTAGGCAATTATCTTTTGTAGAAAACATATCAATACACTCGTAACAACCTAAGCATTATTAAACTTCTATTTGATCAAATAAGCCTCACCTATCAAAATAGCAATTTACTTTTATCTTGACCAAATTCGACACTCTCTCATTGCCCCACCCCCATACAAAAACTCTTCACTTCGTCTGCTTAACGTTATAAGCGCTACGCAGACCAATTCTGCTTAATCTGAGCGGACAGATTCTGGGTGGAATCGACCTTCTTGCTTGCTTCGTTTGTTTCTGGTGCAAAGGCACAGGTACAGTACATGTAATTAAAGCTGCAGTCTGGGATCGGTACATCCATTTTCACTTTAACAAAACAAGTGAAGATTATATGGTTTGTTGTTTTTTGAATCCCGGAGTACCTCTTTAAGTTATGTCTATTGATTTTACTTGTACAGTATTTGGAAAAAGTATACACAGAGTAGAGCCTTCCCGAGAGCTGAGGGATGTCAGATGCTGGTGACAAACTTTCAGTCAGACAGGTTTGCCTGTGTGAACAGTTTCAAAGCTTCTGCGAGGTCCAGTTTTTCAGGCAGGGTAGTTATTTTCTCCTTCTCTTGGCTGTCCCCTGTGTACGGAATCTGACACAGTTGCCATGGTAACAAGCCCATGAGACCATATAAGAGGGAACCTCAGAGCGGAATACCCGTGTTTGTTCATTTAGAAAGTCTCTTGAAATTGATAAAATCCCCTCTGGACATCTAGCAGTTTCTGTTCTGCACCTTTTGAGGGTTTTGTTTGTGTTAGATAAGTAGCAAGCCAGAAAGGAGCGAATAGCTCTTGCATGGAGTTGATGTGGTGTTAGCTCAAGTGGACATCCAATTCATTTAGGGGAATACATGCAGATGTGTGAGTGATGGCCTTAACAGATAACTTTAACACTTGTGTTAAATTAACTAAAGACCTTGGAACTCATATACCAGAAAGCAAGACGAGAAATGTAATCAGGGGTGCTGTTCAATATCGCATTAATGGTACTTTTATTTTTTGGGTATACTGTTCAAATCAGTTGGGAATCTAAGTATTCCTTTTCCATTTCAAATAAAGGCAGGGGGGATTTAATCTCAAGGGAATTGTCGACTACGGACTATACTCGGATGAAAACCTGCATTCCAATAATGAACATTATAATACAGTGTCCAACCAACATCACACGTCAAACTGCCAAGTGGTAAGAAGGTAATGGCCAATAAGGCATTTCCATATTCATTTAATGCTTGCTGTTTTACTCAGGTTGGACAAACAATTACAGTTAGGAGGAACAAGAAGTGGCAGGAGTTCAATACTGCAAATGGATGGATCTTCCTCTCTCTACCTCCTCCACACACAGACAGGCCTTTAACCACGACAGGACAGAGGGAGTAGAGGCCTCAGGGCTGTCAATCAGGTGGACCTCTACCAACGACGTTGTGTGGATTACGTAATACATGCATTTATTGTGTCCCTTTCAGGAAATGTGTATTGTGTCTCGTTGCAAAAAAGCACATGATTACCACATTCAGGACGATATAAATATCTTAATCCACAAATAAATGCTAACCTCCCCTGTTATTGGTAATGGTGAAAGGTTAGCATGTTTTGGAGGCATGGAAACTGAAGGTGAGAACACTTTGGATAATGTGTAGAATATGGATTTGATCTCCTAGTGAAGTTGAATGTTTGTTATCCTTTCTTATCTGTCTGTTGAATCCCAGTGCATTATGGTACTTTTTATTTGCTCGGAGTCCACTGTGCAGAATGGAATTGGTCAGTCGCGATTCACATAACACATAACAAGATCCTAAAAGGTATAGAGCTATAGATTCTCTTATATCCAGATCAATTGAATCAAATGGTGGCCTGTGTTAGTATACATTAGTTTGAAATTATATCAAGTTAACATCTCCTGAAAGACATGCTATGGAAGTTTAGTTGCAACTTTTTTGTGTCAAATTGTGTCTTGAGTGTGGCTGAATGGTTGATTATGATTTTTGGTGAGGGAGGCCCCCCTCTCTCCTCTCCCAGATGCTTAGCTCATTTCATTCCGATCTCCTCTGCATTTTTGTAGCCATTTGCTACAGCCTGTCAACTATGCCTCTGCCTATCCCTGTTCTCTCGTCTCTGCACAGGCTACACAAACAACGCACAACACCGCGCGGCTGCTGCCTCTCCAACCTGGTGGTCCCTGCTCGCACCCCTCACCTGGAGTTCCAGGTCGCAGGCAGCCTCTGGAACTGCCGTTCTGCTGCCAACAAAGCTGACTTCATCCCAGCCTATGCCAACCTCCAGTCCCTCGACTTCCTGGCGCTGACGGAAACATGGATCACCACTGAAAACACGGCTACTCCTACTGCTCTCTCCTCGTCTGACCATGTGTTCTCGCATACCCCGAGAGCATCTGGTCAGAGGGGTGGTGGTACAGGAATCCTCATCTCTCCCAAGTGGACATTCTCAATTTTTCCCCTAACCCATCTGTCTATCTCCTCATTTGAATTCCATGCTGTCACAGTCACTAACCCATTTAAGCTTAATATCCTTGTCATCTATCGCCCTCCAGGTTCCCTTGGAGAGTTCATCAACGAGCTTGACGCCTTGATAAGTTCCTTTCCTGAGGATGGCTCACCCCTCACAGTTTTGGGGGATTTCAACCTCCCTATGTCCACGTTTGACTCATTTCTCTCTGCCTCCTTCTTTCCACTCCTCTCCTCTTTTGACCTCACCCTCTCACCGTCCCCCCCTACTCACAAGGCAGGCAATACGCTTGACCTCATCTTCACTAGATGCTGCTCCTCTACTAATCTCACTGCAACTCCCCTCCAAGTCTCCGACCACTACTTTGTTTCCTTTTCTCTCTCGCTCTCCTCCCACACTACTCACTCTGCCCCTACACAGATGGTAATGCGCCGCCGCAACCTTCGCTCTCTCTCTCCCACTACTCTCTCCTCTTCCATCCTATCATCTCTTCCCTCTGCTCAATCCTTCTCCCTCCAATCTCCTGATTCTGCCTCCTCAACCCTCCTCTCCTCCCTTTCTGCATCCTTTGACTCTCTGTGTCCCCTATCCTCCCGGCCGGCTCGGTCCTCCCCCCCAGCTCCGTGGCTTGATGACTCACTGCGAGCTCACAGAACAGAGCTCCGGGCAGCGGAGAGGAAATGGAAGAAAACTAAACTCCCTACCGACCTGGCATCTTTTCACTCCCTCCTCTCTACATTTTCTTCATCTGTTTCTGCTGCTAAGGCCACCTTCTACCACTCTAAATTCCAAGCATCTGCCTCTAACCCTAGGAAGCTCTTTGCCACATTTTCCTCCCTCCTGAATCCTCCTCCCCCCCCCCCCCCCCTCCTCTCTCTCTGTGGATGACTTCGTCAACCACTTTGAAAAGAAGGTTGACGACATCCGATCCTCGTTTGTTAAGTCTAATAACACTGCTGGTCCTGCTCACACTGCCCTACCCTATGCTTTGACTTCTTTCTCCCCTCTCTCTCCAGATAAAATCCTGCGACTTGTGACTGCAGGCCGCCCAACAACCTGCCCGCTTGACCCCATCCCCTCCTCCCTTCTCCAGACCATCTCCGGTGACCTTCTCCCCTACCTCACCTCGCTGATCAACTCATCCTTGACCGCTGGCCATGTCCCTTCCGTCTTCAAGAGAGCGAGAGTTGCTCCCCTCCTCAAAAAACCAACACTCGACCCCACTGATGTCAACAACTACAGACCAGTATCCCTTCTTTCTTTTCTTTCCAAAACTATTGAGCGTGCCGTCTTTAGCCAACTCTCTTGCTATCTCTCTCAGAATGACCTTCTTGATCCAAACCAATCAGGTTTCAGGACTGGTCATTCAACTGAGACTGCTCTTCTCTGTGTCACGGAGACTCTCCGCACTGCTAAAGCTAACTCTCTCTCCTCTGCTCTTGTCCTTCTAGACCTGTCTGCTGCCTTTGATACTGTGAACCATCAGATCCTCCTCTCCACCCTCTCCGAGATGGGCATCTCCGGCGCGGCTCACTCCTGGATTGCGTCCTACCTGACCGGTCGCTCCTACCAAGTGGCGTGGCGGGAAGCTGTCTCCGCACCACGTGCTCTCACCACTGGTGTCCCCCAGGGATCGGTTCTGGGCCCTCTCCTTTTCTCCCTATACACCAAGTCACTTGGCTCTGTCATATCCTCACATGGTCTCTCCTATCATTGCTACGCTGACGATACACAACTAATCTTCTCCTTTCCCCCTTCTGATAACCAGGTGGCGAATCGCATCTCTGCATGTCTGGCAGACATATCAGTATGGATGACGGATCACCACCTCAAGCTGAACCCTGGCAAGACGGAGCTGCTCTTCCTCCCGGGGAAGGACTGCCCGTTCCATGATCTCGCCATCACGGTTGACAACTCCGCTGTGTCCTCCTCCCAGAGTGCGAAGAGCCTAGGCGTGACCCTGGACAACACCCTGTCGTTCTCCGCCAACATCAAGGCGGTGACCCGCTCCTGCAGGTTCATGCTCTACAACATTCGGAGAGTGCGACCCTGCCTTACACAGGATGCGGCGCAGGTCCTGGTCCAGGCACTTGTCATCTCCCGTCTGGACTACTGCAACTCGCTGTTGGCTGGGCTCCCTGCCTGTGCCATTAAACCCCTACAACTCATCCAGAATGCCGCAGCCCGTCTGGTGTTCAACCTTCCCAAGTTCTCTCACGTCACCCCCCTCCTCCGCACACTCCACTGGCTTCCAGTTGAAGCTCGCATCCGCTACAAGACCATGGTGCTTGCCTATGGAGCAGTGAGGGGAACGGCACCTCTGTACCTTCAGGCTCTGATCAGTCCCTACACCCAAACGAGGACATTGCGTTCATCCACCTCTGGCCTGCTGGCTCCCCTTCCTCTGCGGAAGCACAGCTCCCGCTCAGCCCAGTCAAAACTGTTCGCTGCTCTGGCACCCCAATGGTGGAACAAGCTCCCTCACGACGCCAGGACAGCGGAGTCACTCACCACCTTCCGGAGACATTTGAAACCCCACCTCTTTAAGGAATACCTGGGATAGGATAAAGTATTCCTTCTAACCCCCCCCCCCCCCCCCCCCCCCCCAAATTGTAAAGTGGTTATCCCACTGGCTATAGGGTGAACGCACCAATTTGTGAGTCGCTCTGGCTAAGAGCGTCTGCTAAATGACGTTAATGTGCCCTTGAGCAAGGCACTTAACCCTAATTGCTCCTGTAAGTCGCTCTGGTTAAGAGCGTCTGCTAAATGACTAAAATGTAAATGTAAATGTATATACTATTAATAGATTTCTTGAAACAACACATTTAGATTTAGGCAACTTGTATGCTTTTAATCATTGGTCGGGAAAGTCTGCCCCTTTCTTCCAAATAAAATTTTGGGACAATAATTATATATTTAGGAAACCCCTTTTTGGCTCGAGTACCCAGACAGACACGTATGTTACTTTTTTACATTTCAGTCATTTAGCAGACACTCTTATCCAGAGTAACTTGCAATAATGAGTGCATGCATTTTTTGTACTGGTCCCCGGTGGAAATTGAACCCACAACCCTGGCATTGCAAGCGCTGTGCTCTACCAGCTGAGCCACACGGGACCCAATAAAAATGATGTTTTTAGTTGGTGAGGGTTGCCATTCGAAACTGTGTCTGTGCACTTACACAATAGTAGTTCCAGCTGTGGCTTTCTTCAGTGTTCCTGGACAGAGACTAACCACTCGGTCATCCTCTCTTGAGTAATCACACACGTGTCATCCAGCCAGACACACACGCCATGAAAAATAAGATAATTGGCCAGAGCAACACAGAAGAACAAATGGAGGCGATTCACTATCTCTTCAGTCTATTCATCTAAGGGCAACCTTTCAAAGGCTATCGGAAATGCATGCAGTACATCTAAGTAGCGAAGCAGAGGGAATGTAAAGACAGATTTGCTTCAAATCGACTGGCAAACATTTTCTTTCAACTTAAAAAAATATAACAGTGAAAGGAGGCAAAATTTGAAAAGGATTCGTCAATGCTCGTTTGGCAAAATGAAACAAGTGTCTCATTATGCTGGCTAAAGTTAGCAGAGCTTATTAGTTGGTTTGTTTATTAATTGTTTGATAGGTGTGTTTCTGTTCGGCTAATCCTCTGTGTTTACAACACAGAAGCAATCCTAATTAGACTACAGTAATCACACAGAAGCACAAGCTAGTCAAAATCAATTAAATAAATAAATAATTAAAGGACGGCTAGAGAGAGAGTTTCTTTTGTGGATTTGTTTCGTTAGCCTTCCATGTAAACCTAACCACATTCGACACGCTCACCTTAGCAAGTCCTCCCCCCTCTTCCTCCTTTTCTGGTTTGAGATTTGTCTCTGTCCAACCACAAGCTTCAAGGTAACGCCAGTCTGTAGCTTTTGGAACAGTTTGGGCTAAAAACTAATATGACTCCACCATCGAAAGGTGAGACTTGCTGTACAACGCCCACAAGCCTCACAAGACTTCTCTGAAGGAAACCCAGTACCGGCCCAAAAATGAATGGAAGTGAATAGGGTATTTGCACATCAAATGTGTACCATTCCACTGTAAAATATATCTGTCACATATAGGACAGACATTTCAAAACATACTTTATTTTTATTATTTTTTTGACCATCTGTTTTGCCATGCACAGATGTGTTCTTCAATATGTTTCTATTGCCTAATAGCAGTAAGGCCAAATTCAATGTTTCATTAAATATTTTTTACATATCTTTTTTTTATACCTACAGGGGTCCTACATTTCTAAATTATATGACCATTGTAGGACAAGTCCATATGTTCGCTTAGTCGAACACCCCCCAATATTTCTATATACATTTTCAGGTCTAAATTTCCATGGTTTAGGCTGGGCAGCACCTCTTACTGGACAGGGGATTTATCTTCAGCTATGTCTTTGGACTCCCATACAGGGTTTTAACCAAGCCCTGCTTAGCTTTGACATTTGTCACTGATTACTACCAATGTGCTATCATGATAATTATTTTTTGAAGGAGCTCCACTTAATAACAAAATAGATTCACTGCTGCTATCAAAGTCATTCCTCCTCCTCCTCCTCCTCCTCCTCCTCCTCCTCCTCCTCCTCCTCCTCCTCCTCCTCCTCTCCTCCTTCTTCTCCTCCTCCTCTCCTTGGTCTTGGAGAACCAGTCTCTCAGAGGGATCCTGTCCTTGGTCTTGGAGAGCTCGTCTCTGATACCCAGCTGCCAGAATCCCTCATACATGACCCCATCCCACATCCCTCCATTTAGGGTTGTACTCTGTTCAGCCAGAAGGGGACTGGCACCCCGCCGGCCAGGTTCCTCTCTGCATTTCTTATTTCATTCCACTGGAAGAATGTTGTTTTTATGTTGTTGTGCTTAACACGTACAGTATCTGAAACCTAAAGGGATTTCATTGAATTAGGATGTAAGTGCTTAACAATTATCCTTGCTTAAGACATCAAATGTAGGTGTTAATCATAACCTACACTTGCATACAAGAACTTTACCACAAATCTTTCACTTCCCTGTGTTCTCTAAGTATGATGCGCTATTACCTTTGAATATGCAATCTTGGGGAGTATTTTCTCGCTCGGTTCAATATCCATTCAAAGCTGTGCCACTGCCAACTCACTCTAACCTAGGGCAAGCATCGCTAGTAGCCAATTGTAAATGCAGTCAAAGTCACCAGCTCCAAAATCTTTTGTTAAGTTTCACAGATGCTCTGCTCTAGAGGTGCTGTCTACAGAGGTGAAGACCAACACACACTGACAATAACATTTCCAGTAACGGTTGATTTTACAGCCCCCTGTTCACCAGGTAGTTACAGTACTTGGAAGTAATTGTATACATAGTAAAACACTACAGCTTCTTTGAGATTCATTGAAACAAGCGTCACTATGTACCATTTGGTACCAGGTACCAAATGTGTTGAATTATATGAGGTAAAGTATGCTTTCTTAACATGTCGTTTTTAATACCATAGAAATACCAGGTACGTACCAGCTTAAACCAGGCTGTAAAATAACGCTTTACTGCAGTTTTTATTTAACTGTTTTTCATCAGAAATATTAGTGATCCAGTGGTGAAACGTAAGAAAAGAAAGTAGACGTTCTTCCAATGCAATTTAATGTACAGTATGTTTCTGCATAAGTGATTATGACAACGTGTTCTGTACGCTAAAAGGGACGCAGTAGAGCTTGTTAAAGAAAGTATCATCCAATGAAGCATAGCTGTGTTTTCCTTCCTGTGTCCATCGTCCTCCCACTCCTCTCCTTTAATGTGGAAACACTGACAGGCCCGTAATCTTGCGTTCCCTAATTAATTTCTCTCCCGATTAAATTGATTTTCTGCTCAACAATAATTTGCTCTCGTTAATATGCCCCTCCTTCCTGGATTCTAAACATCCTGATGCTGGTTTTTTTTTTTTGGGGGGGGGGGGGGGGGGGGTGATGTTATCATAACACATTATGTGATGTTGTCAATGTCCATTTGTGATGTCGTGATGTTGTCAAGCCCATTTGTATAAAAGTATTGGGAAATAATGTATGTGATACATGTGAATATTAGCTGCATGACAGAGTTGATTAGCACTGATTTTCAGAAGGAGCCTACAGTTGTTTTTTTGGGATGGATCTATGTGGCAGACTGTTACAGATGGATGAATGGCACATGGCTAAAAATCAAAGCAATTTCCATTTTAGACCCCATACAAAATGGCCTCCTCAGCAGCCAATTACGTCTCTCTTTATAGTTGTGTTACGTTCCAAGCAAAACTTACTCTTCAATTCCATGATATTCTCCCCATTAACCACGGCAACAATAATTTACAGTGATTCAGGAAAAAATGGGCTTACGGACAGCAGCTAATCATAAACGTTGTTGATCAAAGATGTATTTACAATTTTCACACAGCAACATTGATTATTTCCCATGAGGTAGAACAGCTAAAGATTGTATCTTGAATGAAGTATAACATGCAACAACACAGCCTATGATTTTCATTGATTCATTCCGCACAGTTAATTATTTTGAGAGACTGGCATCGAAATATGAAATGTTTTCATTAAGTTGCTTTATTTCTTATTTTCTAAGATAAAGCGTTGCTCTCCATTCAATATTTAGGGATCAAGGCCCCCTTCAAAATCAACTGCTCCTCACCCAGTCTGGTTATTCTGATCAATGCCTTTCATTTACTCAACGTTTCGATCCTACTTTGCGCCTCATTCTGAAAGAACATTATCATCGGATTGGCACAAAAGGGTTTATACTCAGCTTGGAACCTCTATTGTTGAACAGAAGCCTCAAGAGGATGCTGTTACCCAGACGGTTAAGTCTGTTAACTGCCTGACCTCTAAGTCCTGCCTTGCATTGAATAGACTGTTAGTTTTCTATCGGTCTGTCCATCTGGAACCTGAATTCAATGTCTGATACCCTGCACAATAAACATAGCCCTTGAACTAGATTTAACTGGTGCTTTTCCTCCATTTAAACCTAATGCCTGCATGAAATAAGAATTTCAGAGGAATGTGTAGCTTCTGGGAGGTTACAAAGCTGGAGCTATGTTCTCTTGTACAATGTTTATTGAGCATAGCCTTGTTTTGAAAGTAGATAATACAGTGAAGAATGACATGAACCGTCTCCTTTTTCAAAGTAAACCTTTTGCTTATACTGATACATTTTGGTCTCGATTTTAATGAAACAAGCATTGATCAGCAGAGCTTTCAGAAGTCGACATTTCCCCATCAATGTGAACCCTCTTAGGTGTTGGCATGGCTCAACCATCTGCTGTAATTCATCCTCTCTCCTCCATCCCTCTCTCCTCTCTCTTCAGCACAGTTACATGTTTGACTCAATCCACACCCAACACCACAATCCCCCTATTCCAATAGCCGATTGTCTGAGCAGCATAGTGGCACTTGTTGCCCATTTTTAAGTCCCTCACCTCTTCATTCCCTATATGATTTTTTCATATTAGTCGCGGCTGGCTGATAGTCATATTGTTTTTATTATGTACAATGAGTAGTTTTGTCCATGGTGTTGGTTTGTTTACCAGATATAAGCTTGTGGGAGGCAGAGGGAGGTTGACAGCTGTTTCTTTCCGATTGGGAGTGCATGGTTTGAAAAACTCATTCAGGGACAATAGGAATACAAAATATTTTAATAGCTATAATTGATGTTGCGAAAACAACCAAACAAAGAGAGAAAAAAATGACATTATTGAAACAGCGGAGGAGGGACATGTTTACCTTTGTAAAGAGAGTTATATGAATAGTTAACTTTTTTCATCCAGACAGTATTTATCCAGTAGTTTGTTACTTGGTCCAGAATCTCCTGGCTAGTATTTTCAGAGGATATTCACTGAAAAAACTGCCAGTGGTGCATTCAAAATGCTTCTGGATGAAAAAAGTGGTGCATTCAAAATGCCACCTCTCTTACCCAATGTTTTGACAGCACCATTAGCTAGCTGATACTGTCTGGTTATACTACCATTGCTACATGCTCCACAAATGCTAGCCAGGAGATGAAACAACAACACCCAAATAAAGTGATCTATCTCTTTAAACTGTAAATAGCGGCAACCATTACAGGGAGAGAAAAAAAATTGAGATATGGGGGGCTGAGATAGAGGTGAGAGGAGATTAAGTTAATGATATGATATGAAAAATGTATGCACTCACTAACTGTAAGTCGCTCTGGATAAGAGCATCTGCTAAATGACTCAAATGTGAAAATGTAAAATGATAGTTACTGTATTCAATCCCAGTAATTATTCATCAACTCATCATACCCCATTGTGCACTCAGAATGAAAATGACCTTTTGTACATCAGCAGCTAATTTGTTCCTTTATGTCACAAAGAAAAACATCAAAGTGTGTGTTGAATGAAGAAAACTAAGAAAGCATTGTATTGTCGATGGGCAGAACAAATCAGTGTGTGACTCCAGATGTGGTTGAATAAAGCAGCTAAGAAACCACAACAAACTCAAGCAAGTTGATATGAAGAGTTTATTTCCAAAATGCTATCCAAAAAAAAATCATTTTTGTTTTTTCAACCGAAATGATTGCTAATGGGTACCTTCGTGTGTGTGTAAAATATTACTGTTCTCATGTGTATTAATATATTTAAGATGTGAAATAAAATGTTTTTTTTTGTGCAAAATGATACATATCCATTGTTTAGCTAGAATGTAATGTTCGTATCCTATATATTTGACTGTGTTTGTCTCACCTAGTTGTCTTAAGATCAATGCGCTTACTGTAAGCCACTTTGGACAAGAACATCTGCTAAATGACTAAATTGTTAAGTGTAAATGTTTTACATACAGATCTAATATTACTGTATTTATTATTATTTTTTAAACATGTTTTAAATATTGATGTCACAAATTTATCATTTGTACTCTACTCTAGTGTGAAACCAGAGAACCCTAACTCTAAAACCATAAGTGTCACGTTCGTTCATAAACAGGATGGAACAAGGCGCAGCGTGATATGCATACATGTTTATTTAAACTTAATAAACACTCAACAAAACAATAAACGAAACGAAACGTGAAGTCCAAGGCAGACACAAACAACATACCTATTACGAAACAAGATCCCACATCCACTAGTGCCAATAGGCTGCCTAAGTATTGTCCCCAATCAGAGACAACGAGCGACAGCTGCCTCTGCTTGGGAACCACTCCGGCCAACATAGATCTAGACATACTAGATCCTATAACATAGAACAAGCACAACAAGGAATATACACACCCTGACTCAACATATAAGCGTCCCCTGAGTCAGGGCGTGACAGTACCCCCCCCCCCAAAGGTGCGGACTCCGACCGCACAACATAGACATAACAGGGTAAGGGCCGGGTGGGCATTCCGCCTCGGAGGCGGATCCGGCTCAGGGCGTGACGACCTCTCACTCTTCGCCTCCCTGTTGCGCCCCTGGTCTGGTCTAGACCTCGGAGCGTTACTTCCCCTCTCCTTCCTCCCACGATACGCCAGGCCCAGTCTGGACCCTGGTGTGGGAGCACCCGAACCTGGAGAGAGGCTGACGTCATGGTCTGGACTGGAGCTGCTGACCGGAGCTGGACTGGGCACCGGTGGAGCGGACTGCTCTGGCTCTGGAGTGGAGCCGCTGACCGGAGCTGGATCAGGCACCGGTGGAGTGGACTGCTCTGGCTCCGGAGTGGAGCATCTGACCGGTGCCGGACCAGGCACCGGTGGAACGGGCACGGGCCGTGCCGGACTGGACAAACGCACCACTGGTCTGGTGCGAGGAGCAGGCACGGGCCGGACCGGACTGGCGACGCGCACCACTGGCTTGGTGCGAGGAGCAGGAACAGGCCGGGCTGGCGACGCGCACCACTGGCTTGGTGCGAGGAGCAGGAACAAGCCGGACCGGGCTGGCGACGCGCACCACTGGCTTGGTGCAGGGAGCAGGAACGGGCCGGTCCGGACTGGCGACACGCACCACTTGCTTGGTGCTAGGAGCGGGACTGGGTTCCTTTATTAACCCCCGCTCCTTCTGCTGCCTAACCAGCTCCTCTCGCCGTGCCTCTACACTTTCTTTCTCCCTTTTAGCCTCCTGTAGCGCCTCCCTCTGACCGAATAACTCCTGCTCCCTCTGAACCAATAGCCCCCGTAACATGGTGGCCTCCTCTCCTAACCTGCAGATTCGCCCTTCCACGGCCTCCTGCTGCCTCGTCATCCACCCCGTGTGCCCCCCCCCCCCAACATTGTCTTGGGGTTGCTTCCTGGGTCTCCGTCGTCGGCACGGTTGGCGCCGTTTCTCCTCTCCTACCTGGGCATCAACCTTCATCGCCTCCCGATAACGGACGACCTCCTCCTCATTAATTCTCCCCCAACCGAGGAGGACATCTACTAAAGTTACCTCCCGTTGAATCCCCGGCGTTTGCTCCTTCTGGGCACGCTGCTTGGTCCGTGTTTGGTGGGATCTTCTGTCACGTTCGTTCATAAACGGGACGGACCAAGGCGCAGCGTGATATGCATACATGTTTATTTAAACTTAATAAACACTCGACAAAACAATAAACGAAACGTGAAGTCCAAGGTAGACACAAACAACATACCTATTACAGAACAAGATCCCACAACCCACTAGTGCCAATAGGCTGCCTAAGTATGGTCCCCAATCAGAGACAACGAGCGACAGCTGCCTCTGATTGGGAACCACACCGGCCAACATAGATCTAGACATACTAGATCCTATAACATAGAACAAGCACAACAAGGAATATACACACCCTGACTCAACATATAAGCGTCCCCTGAGTCAGGGCGTGACAATAAGGAAAATCATCCATTTGCACGGCCATGTAATTTCTATTTAAAAAAAACGATACTATAAGCTTTTTATTATTACTATTATTTTAAATCTTAAGGTTAGGCTATAACTCTGAATGGTTAAGGTAAGGGTTAAGGTTTGGGATTTAAACAAAAATAACTTTCAATCACTGGATCCAAACTTGCAACCTATGGCCCTTTGGAATCGGAGGCAGATGCTTACGCCCATCCGCCATCCCTTTTTACACTGCTCTAGCAAAACCAAAACCTACTTGAAGGTAACAGCACTCACTGTTGCACCTAGTGGCCAGTTTCCACATCATCTCCTGACGTCCTCAGACATGGATGGACGTTGAATACTGACTTGTATCACGGGTAACCAGGCTGTTTATTTCTCATCTTCTATCCGGTATAGGATATAACATATGTAGAGATGACCGTCCCATGTGCCCTAACCCTTACCATAACCCTAACTTACAAAACACTTTTTTCAAGGCAGATTTCTCACAACGCAGGGAAGAAAAAGCTCCTTGGTCTGTGTGGTGAGTCAACAAGGAATTACAGTCATTTGTAAGCACACAGATCATTTCATTGAGTGTATCAGTGCTTTCTGCAGAAGATAAAGGAGCACTTTTGCAGCCATGAAAATAAGGAGGCTGAAGGACAGCCATATGGTGAAGAGAGGAAATCCAATGAGTTTATGGCACGCATCTCTGGCATTTACAGGAAACATACTCCACTGTTGTTGCAGTCTCTATTCCTTTCTCTCTGTCGTCGTGAGCGGTCCATTCTCTTTTTCACTTTTAGTTTACAGCTTCAAGTCACCCTCCCCCCCCCCCCCCCCCCCCCCCTTAACTTGGTTTTGCCAATAAAACAGATATACACTTACCTTGTAGCATTGATCATAAATCATCACAAATTGTCATGAAGCCGTAATAATAATCAATTGTCAAAAAGAGAGCAATACAAGGTAGCATAGAAGCACCCTTTGCCACAGCAAGCTGGTATTTATTTTAATTTCTAATGGTAATACGTTTATGCTCTGTGGTCATCTGGGGATGTTCTTTCTCCAGACATCATTAAGATAACGATATCTTACCTACCTTATATGAAGGTTTGAATACAGTAATGAACATGTAATATGAACATGTAAAATAGGAATGAAAACGTCCCAGCCATACAGAGTAATTAGAGGATGGTGAACCCATGAACGCACTTTACTGTGAGAGTTTATAGATTACATGGAAGAGACATTCCTAGGGCCTAAATGGAGGTTTAAACAACTAGCTTTATCCCTCCATGCCGTCTAAGTTTAGAGCACATACCACTTAGGCCTCCATTGGTTTTATATGACCATATAATATCAATTTATTATATAAGCTTGTCATGTTTTGTCAGAATGTGTACTGGTGTTTTGATGCATTTAGGATGTCTTTGATGCATTTTAGTCAGAGAAAGAGGAATGGGGTGATCGCTTTTACAGATGACGTGTTATGTATACATTGATGCTCATATCTGGACCATAAAATAGATATTTTACCAAAATAATTTGAAAAAAAGTTATTAATTATAAGCAAAAGTTATTAATTATGAACAAGTTATTAATTACTGTAGAACCAGTTCAACAAACTGCTTTTGTCACAAATGGATAAATAAATGTGAAATGGATACATGAAGTACATACTTACAGTGGGAAAAAAAAGTATTTAGTCAGCCACCAATTGTGCAAGTTCTCCCACTTAAAAAGATGAGAGAGGCCTGTAATTTTCATCATAGGTACACGTCAACTATGACAGACAAATTGAGGAGAAAAAATCCAGAAAATAACATTGTACGATTTTTAATGAATTTATTTGCAAATTATGGTGGAAAATAAGTATTTGGTCACCTACAAACAAGCAAGATTTCTGGCTCTCACAGACCTGTAACTTCTTCTTTAAGAGGCTCCTCTGTCCTCCACTCGTTACCTGTATTAATGGCACCTGTTTGAACTTGTTATCAGTATAAAAGACACCTGTCCACAACCTCAAACAGTCACACTCCAAACTCCACTATGGCCAAGACCAAGGAGCTGTCAAAGGACACCAGAAACAAAATAGTAGACCTGCACCAGGCTGGGAAGACTGAATCTGCAATAGGTAAGCAGCTTGGTTTGAAGAAATCAACTGTGGGAGCAATTATTAGGAAATGGAAGACATACAAGACCACTGATAATCTCCCTCGATCTGGGGCTCCACGCAAGATCTCACCCCGTGGGGTCAAAATTATCACAAGAACGGTGAGCAAAAATCCCAGAACCACACGGGGGGACCTAGTGAATGACCTGCAGAGAGCTGGGACCAAAGTAACAAAGCCTACCATCAGTAACACACTACGCCGCCAGGGACTCAAATACTGCAGTGCGGACGTGTCCCCCTGCTTAAGCCAGTACATGTCCAGGCCCGTCTGAAGTTTGCTAGAGTGCATTTGGATGATCCAGAAGAGGATTGGGAGAATATCATATGGTCAGATGAAACCAAAATATAACTTTTTGGTAAAAACTCAACTCGTCGTGTTTGGAGGACAAAGAATGCTGAGTTGCATCCAAAGAACACCATACCTACTGTGAAGCATGGGGGTGGAAACATCATGCTTTGGGGCTGTTTTTCTGCAAAGGGACCAGGACGACTGATCCGTGTAAAGGAAAGAATGAATGGGGCCATGTATCGTGAGATTTTGAGTGAAAACCTCCTTCCATCAGCAAGGGCATTGAAGATGAAACGTGGCTGGGTCTTTCAGCATGACAATGATCCCAAACACACCGCCCGGGCAACGAAGGAGTGGCTTCGTAAGAAGCATTTCAAGGTCCTGGAGTGGCCTAGCCAGTCTCCAGATCTCAACCCCATAGAAATTCTTTGGAGGGAGTTGAAAGTCTGTGTTGCCCAGCGACAGCCCCAAAACATCACTGCTCTAGAGGAGATCTGCATGGAGGAATGGGCCAAAATACCAGCAACAGTGTGTGAAAACCTTGTGAAGACTTATAGAAAACGTTTGACCTGTGTCATTGCCAACAAAGGGTAGATAACAAAGTATTGAGAAACTTTTGTCATTGACCAAATACTTATTTTCCACCATAATTTGCAAATAAATTCATAAAAAATCCTACAATGTGATTTTCTGGAATTTTTTTTCTCATTTTGTCTGTCATAGTTGACGTGTACCTATGATGAAAATTACAGGCCTCTCTCATCTTTTTAAGTGGGAGAACCTCACAATTGGTGGCTGACTAAATACTTTTTTTCCCCACTGTACATGAGGAGCATAGGGTCTTCAATGTATGGAACGTCGTTTGGGTCTTTGCGTGTCAAAATAGATACGCATCAAGCACGCACACCGGCCACGATATGTTTCAATACCACGTTGGTAATAAGACATTATTTGTTCGACTGAATGGGAAAACGTCTGCAGCTAGGTGTTTCATCCAACTGGCGACAGATTTTCATGTGAATATTCAAAAATCTGCATAAATAAAATATGCACATTTTCCCACCAGTGTTTTGAGGGATAAAAGTCTGTGCATGATGATATGGTGCACAGTACATAGCATCATCTGGATGTGCAACAAAAGTTCAACATTCACCTTCTACTAATATTTCTGTCAAGCCGTCTACGCATACAGTTGTGAAGCATTCGTTTGATATGCGACCGGGAGACCCATGGGCGGCGCACAATTGGTCCAGCGTCGTCCAAGGTAGGGGAGGGTTTGGCCGGCAGGGATGTGGGTTCGTTTCCCACGGGGGGCCAGTATGAAAAAAATAAAAAAAAAATAATAAAACATGATTGCATTCACTAACTGTAAATCGCTCTGGATAAGAGCGTCTGCTAAATGACTAAAATGTAAAATGTAAATAAATCCAAAGTAAGCACCACACAGAACGCACTGCAACTGCCTCTGCAACGCAATGCTGCAAGGCAAACACAGTTTTCCATTGGAAATGAATGTACTTCTGGTGTACCAAAATGCAAAACCGTGTCGGTCTGATCGAGGCGTAACTTTTGCGGTTACATTCCCATGTACCCAATAAATAATACAAGTTTTAAAAAAAATCCATCGCATTTTCAACTCTATTGATGGTTTTGTCACAAAAACAAATGCGTTACATAGCGAATGTGCCCACTTTGGTATTGGCATGTGCGCTCTAGCCAACAGCAGATACAGTGCAGGTATAGCCTACATGATGACATTATTATGGACAAAAGAGAGAGATTATTTTTATTTGTCAAAAGGCAGCCAAGCATCGATCATCATGTCACCAGAATACAACCCTCAATATTTATTGGAAAGGAGCATCAAGCTCATCACCTTGCATTTCACCACCCCGTGAAGTTCATTATCACTTATTTCATCTGTAGCCTAATAAACTGCATGCTTTCCCGAGTCGTACAACATGTCATCGCGTGACTCCAAGTTTACTTTGATATGATGGTTATTATATTGTAATGACCCAGCTGGGTCAAAAAAGTAAAAGAGAGACGGGCACCAGGTGTACAGGCAGAACACAGGTTTATTCCTGAATGGGCTATTGTTCAGGCCACAGCCCACGCCGCTAAACCTCGAACGTACACAAATAAAACATGTCAAGTTAAGGATCCCGAATAGAAGAGAGAGATATGAGACCGTAACCCCTATTTAAGCATTCCAAAACCCCGCGGGATTATCCTTCATACCCCCCCAACCTTTCCATCTGTCCCTGCATATTTAACCCCTGCTAGAACCCATGAGAACGATAACACACCCACGAACACAGAACACAATACCGGGTCGTTACATAGCTCCCCCCTTTCTAAACCCTAGCCCCTAGGGTTACAAAACAAAATCCTTAAAACGACCCGGAGGTCGCATCAGTCTCTTGTGCCTCCCCTTGACTCTCACCGGTGGACCCCCAGAACACTCATCTGCCCCAATGTCATTTCCAGCGCCCTCCGAAGAGGCAGCCCCCGCCCCAGGCTCAGGTTGCGCTAAATTCTCCTCACTAGACTGTCCCCGTGTGCTCACATCAGAGTCCTCACTTCCATACCCTACCGTTTTCCTCCCTCTGTAGGGCGCCAATCGGTCCGGTGGACCACCACCTTCCTGCTCCGTGGAGGAACCTCCACCCGGTACGTCACCTCCCCCACTCTCTCTATCACCAGACACGGCCCCACCCAGGCACTGTTCTGCTTTGGGCACCGCCCCTTCTTGCACGTGGGGTTGTGAAGCCACACGAGTTCACCCGCTCCAAAATGCCTCCCCTTAGCGTGTGAGTCATAGTGGCGCTTTTGGCGCATTCCTGCGTTCTCGAGTTGCTCTCTTGCGAAGGTGTAAGCCGCTTCTAACCGGTTCTGCAGACGACAAACATAGTTCGGGCCAGGCAAAACCCCGTCGTCGTTATCAGGAGGGTGGCCAAACGTCAGTTCGGCTGGGGTGCGCAACTCACGACCTAACATTAGTAGCGCTGGGGAGCACGCAGTTGATTCTTGAACAGCCGACCTACATGCCATAAGAATAAACGGTAAGTGGGTGTCCCAATCTCTCTGGTGTTTTGAGGTAACGATAGCCAGCTGTTGTGCTAATGTTCTGTTAAATCTTTCCACCAGCCCATCACTATGGGGGTGAAGCGGAGTAGTGCGCGTCTTCTCCACGCCTAACCGTCTACACAACTCTGAGAACACCCGTGACTCAAAGTTTCTCTCCTGGTCGCTGTGTATAGACTGTGGCACCCCAAACCGACTGATTATTCCCCCTACCAATGCATCAGCTACTGTTTCTGCCTCCTGGTCTGGGAGAGCGTAAGCCTCTGGCCACTTGGTGAAGTAGTCCATAGCAGTTAGAATCCACCTGTTACCGCTGTCTGTGGTTGGAAACGGTCCAACTATGTCTACCCCCAGTCTGGGGCTCCCCTACTGGGAATTGTTGTAGGAGGGCGTGTGACTGACCTGGAGGTCCTTTCTTATCGGCACTCTCGTCGCACTGCCTGCAAAAGTCCTCCACATCCCTCCTGTGCCTGGCCCAATAGAAGCCTTTACGTACGCGCTTTAACGTTTTGGAGACCCCAAAATGCCCTGCGCCTACTCCCCCGTGAAGCTGCTGTAACACGCTACCTTGCAGCCTTTTGGGAACCACTACCTGCCACGTAATTTCTCCAGTAGCTGGCTTTTTCCACCCCCTCTGGAGCACTCCCTCAGCCACTCTAAGGACTGAGAATTTAGCCCACAGTCCTTTGGTGACTGGTGATAGAGGGCTACTTCCCCCCACGGCGGTCGTCTTCTCTCTTCCACCCACCCCAGCACAGGACGCAGCTCTGCGTCCTCCTCCTGGCGACGCCTCCACTCCCCGACGTCCACAGCCTCAAGCTCCCAGCACTCTGTCACCCTCAGCTGACTCACCGTGGCGGTGACTCCCTCCTCCATGCACAGTTCTCTCTCTCGCTCCACCCGTTTGGCGCAGTACCCACAGCCGTCCTCAGCACACGGGCGGCGGGACAAGGCGTCTGCATTGCTGTGGCGAAGGCCGGCCCTGTGCTCCACCTTGAAGTCGTAGGGTTGCAGCTCCTCCAACCAGCGGGCGATCTGACCCTCTGGCTCCTTGAAGGAGAGAAGCCACTGCAGGGCGGAGTGATCCGTCCGCACCACAAACGGCAGGCCCCCCAGGTAGTACTTGAAATGGCGTACTGCTGCCACGACAGCCAAAAGCTCTCTCCTTGTCACGCAGTAGCGTTTTTCAGCCTTATCAAAAGTTCTGCTATAATAAGCTACTACGTGCTCCCCGTCAGAACCACGCTGAGCCAGCACAGCCCCCAAGCCCTCATTGCTTGCGTCGGTGTCCAGGATAAAGGGACGGTTCGGGTCTGGTGGGGACAGGACAGGGGCCTCCACCAGGGCACGTTTGAGGGCCTCAAACGCCCGCTGGTGCTCTTCGGTCCACTGAAAAACAGTGTCCTTCTTGAGAAGGTGGTTCAAAGGAGCTGCTATCCCCGCAAACCCTTTCACAAACCTACGATAGTAGGATGCCAGACCCAGGAAGCTCTTAACCTATTTTTTCCCCCTTGGAACTGGCCACCCCCTCACAGCCTCCACTTTGTCTGGCATCGTGCTGATGCCCTCACCACCCAGCTGATGACCCAGGAACGCCACCTCCCTTTGCATGAAATGGCACTTTTCCGGGTGTAATTTTAGCCCCGCCCCCGAGATCCTCTCCAACACTCACCTAAGTGCCCCCAGTGCCCCCCCAAACGATGTGCCATGCACCAATATGTCGTCTAGGTACACGACACACTCGTCTCTCGGAACCCCCGCCAGCACTCTGTCCATGAGCCTCTCAAAGGTGGCAGGAGCATTACAAAGCCCGAAGCACAGCACCTTGAACTGCCAATGGCCCCTATCCGTGGAGAAGGCCGTTTTTTCACGTGCCCCAGGCGAGAGGGGCACCTGCCAGTAGCCACTGCGCAGATCAAGGGAAGAGAACTACGAGGACCCTCTGACGTGGTCTAGCGACTCATCAATCCTCGGTATGGGGTAAGAGTCTTTAGTGGTGACAGAATTTAGGCCCCTGTAGTCCGCACAAAACCTAAGTTTACCCCCTTTCTTAGGCACCATGACGACCGGCGCGGACCTTGGGCTATCTGATGGCTCAATGAAATCATCCCGCAACATGTCAGCAATAGCTGTGGCTGCTGCTTCCCTCTTGGCAAGGGGAATGCGACGGGCCGAATTTTAATGGGTTGGGCGTCCCCAGTGTCGATGTCGTGCTGAACCAGGTGCGTTTGCCCTACCTCATCTTCTCCCCAAGCGAAGCTATCTTTTAAGTCAAACAGCAGCTGCTTTAACTGTCTCTATTGTCTCTCATCCAGACCTTGACAGTTTTTCAGCCACACAGCCTCAACGGCGTCGATAACTTCCTCCTTCCCCCCGTCGGGCTGATGGGGTGAAGGAGCCAGTGTGTTTTGAGCTACTGGGCTGCCTGTGCTTGCACCATTATGGGGAGTGAAGGTCGTTGCCGCCGGAGACAGCTGCTGGGATGGCACAACGACCAAGGGAGCAGCCGGGACGACCAGTGGAGTTTTGGCAAGCTTGGAGGAAGACGGAGGGACAGCCCTGCCCCCTGCTGGCCCTCCCGAAGGCGACGTTCCCACTGTGGGCCCCCCCGACAGCCTCAAAGTGCCCGAAGCTAAGTCCAACTGAGCCCCACAGTTTTTCAAAAAGTCCATTCCCAGTATACAGGGGTCCTATACCGCTGCCACACCGGACACCCCACAGTCACAGACAACCGACACTTCCCTAACATGGGGGCTAGCTCCCCCGTGACAGTCCGTAGCTGGACAAGGGTCGGCTCCACCCGCACCCCAACAGGTAGTATGTCTGGTCTCACCAGGGTTACTGTAGAGCCCGTGTCGACCAGGGCCAAACATTTCACCCCCTCTACCTTGACGATGACATTGCAGAAGTCCCCAATGGTGGTACGTCCCACCACAACTACCGGACTAGGAAACACGGTGGCGGCTACACCCTGGGGAAGCAGGTCCCCACCCTCTTGCCTGCGCTGCTGGGTACCTCTTCTGCTTACTGTGGGTTCGGGGGCGGGGGGGTGGGCCCGCGCTGCCCCCTGCGCGAGAACCCGCTGTCGTTTCCCTGGTGACGGGAGAATCTGCCACACTCCCGCTGAATGTGGCCAGGTTGGCCACAACCCCAGCAGACAATGGGAGTTGAGCTGACACTGCGATGTTGTCTGGAGCCCCTCTCAATGACAAGCGATGCGGTCTTGACTAACCCGCCCAACTCGTCGACCCACTCTGGTTTGGTGACCCCCGGCACCCCGGCCGCCGCTGCTCTCACCTCTGGTTGACTGGCAACCTCCACTCTCACTCCCTCACCCCAGATCAGCTCCCTCTTCCTGGCTTTCTCCACTGCAGCCCGCAGAGATGCTGGGTCCGACATCTGAACATGCTTACCCAGTTCGGTGGGGGAGAGCGCTCTAATAAAACTGTCCCGTGCCAGCTCGTCTTGCACCCCAATCGGCATAGTTGCATAAGCCCGCCTGGTCAGGCTCAGAATACCACTTGCCAACGCCTTTAATGATTCCCCCTGAAGTCTCTTTTTGTTACTCAGTTCAATCCGCAGCATGTTGGGCTGTGCATCGCTGCCGAAACGGCCCCCCAATGCCTCCACTAGCGCACCGTAGTCGCCCCTCTCGTCCGGGGCTAGCGTTAGCAGGCATTCTGACGCCTCCTCTGCCAGGCTCAGGGCAAGCTGTAACCCTTTCGTCTCGTCAGACCACCTCCCGGCTCTAGCCAACAACTCGAATTGAGTGAAAAAAACTTCCCAATTACCTTGTCCATTGAACTTTGGAAGTTTAGTCGCTACCGTGGCTAATGGCAATAGGGCGCTGCCATCTCTGTTTACATAAGGAGGCCCAGCCATTTCCGCACGCGGTGACGTCGATATCTCTGTCGCCGTGACGTCTGTTGAGGTCGAGCGGTGTGAAGGAAAACCCGCCCATTCTGCCATCTTGCTGACTGACAATTTAACTACCGCCTGTGCCACCTGTTAATTTTGTTTTGTTGACATCTGGAAAGTTTACCAGAGGCAGTATGGTGATCCTACTGCTTCTGCCGGACAGCCAGCCATATCCTAAGCAGTTGCCCCTGATTCATCCTAGCTAGTCAAAATACAGAATAATAATCAAGCATTTTGTCAACATTGATGTTTGTCTACTACGTTGACTTCGGTTTGCAGTATGACAGTCACTCACAAATATCTTTGATACAGATGTTTTAAGCAGCTTCTGGGGTAGCTATGTAGTTAGCTTTAGCTTGGTACCTAGTTAGCACCAATACAACCAGCCTGAAAGCAATGACCAGAAACTGCAATCATTTTCAATATCCTTAGCAATGATTTAGGAATCCATGTGACTAATTATTAGCTAGGCAGCCACTTGTTGTTTTCCTATTGAAATCCAACTTCAGTTCATGAAAATAACTAGCTAGCTAGCTAGAAAATGAACTAAACAAGCTAGCCAGCTACCTAGCCCTGTTGCTCCAAGATAACATTATAATAATGGCTAGTGGGTCCGACCATCATCAAACCATACAAAAACTGTCCTATAAATTAAGGGTATTTTACATGATGACACCTAGCTAGATAGTTAGCTAGCTAACTATAGCTACTGAATCATATGTTGTAGTTTTGCTATGTTTTGTGGGGGAGAACATTGTTTGCATCTAACAGCTAGCTAGCTTTTTTTTTTACCAGCACTGTCCTAGAGCTTAGGGAGGTGTGCAAGACAACTTTACCAGCATCATAGCTTATGTATGGTGAATCGCTGTGACATATGAAATACAAGTGATAGTGTAATCAATGTGTAATAATTATGTAAACAATTTATGAACGTCTTAAATTATTATGTGATGTGCAGTCATATACAGGTCCTGATTGGTCAACAAGTTTATTTGATGTGTCAAATAGTGTTATTTGACGTGTATCAACTACAGCTAACACGACTTTGGTCTTATCTAGCGCATTCTAGGAGCATAGCCAATCGTTCTGTGTTTTGGGATCCTGCTCTGTCCTTTGCCATAGGTCCTGGTTTCGTTATTTTGTCTGGCGATCTGATTTGTAGGATATTTTCTTTTACTAATGAAGTGTCATTTTGTTTACCAAGTGGCATCATAAATCCTGTCTTTATATGGTGAGTGTCTGAAATAGATGCTGTACTTCTGCTTTCCCTCACACGTGCACTAACACACAAACACTCCACATACGTGCAGTAATAACACTTGTACACTCAGCAATGTTAGCTGAATTCTGAAACTGACTGCCAAGTGTTTGACTCCCCCTAGAAAAACATAATTAGTTGAATTACGGAGGGAGGGAGAAACTGTCATTCACAGATGGTGGGAGAGAGATGAGGATGTAAGGATTTTAAATTTTTCCACCCCTTCTCCCTGCGAAGTAGACCATGCACGGTGTGTGCAAAGATAATTTCACCAACCCAGCTAAATCCACCCCCTTACCTATACCTCAACGAAGTCTCACCAGTAGTCTATTGAGATTGAGACATGTCTATTTCTCTGTGTTGTAATAAAAAATGGAATAGCTTGATAAAACAACCACAACCAAGGAAAGTGAGGTTACACATCTATCTTAGTTGATAGTGAGTTGACAGAGAGCACTTAACAGCTAATTCACCATTTGCGACCATGGAAGGCTGATGCTTTTGAAAACCATACAATATGGACCGAATCCTAGACACCCCTGATTCTCATGATTGTGTACAGCGACAGTGAGATACCTTGCCACTACCATAGAGATCCTATGCAATTATTATTCAAATTTCTAATTGTATGGCCACTACATTGAATCTGCTTGATGAAAATCGTTCGTTTTTTTCCCCTCCCGTTGTTACTTAATAAAAATAATCACAAAAACATTGTTCTTTTTATTACTTCAAATTTCCATATGATATTACCCAACCCTTTCCACACACTGCCGACACGTTGTGGGGGCAGCACATAGCGCCCCACACCTAAATACTTACTCTCAGTTTACCATTGACTTGGTACACTTACTCACACTTCCTGTTTTTCTTTCTTTTTTTACTTTCTCTTTTTAGAACTGTGGAGTGTTGTTGGTTGGGGGGTGTATTGTCTTTGGTGCAGGGTGGTGTAGTTAGTGAAGGTCTGACAGGGTGAAACAAGGGGATAATAAGGTGGCTGTAGGTGCTGTGGTCGTCGCGGTTACGTTGGGCACTAATGATCCCCATTAGGCTTGTAGCATGCCTAGACAGAGCCAGGCAGGCTGACGGCTCCTGTGTCAGATACCACTAATCAGGAACTCTGGGTGGCTCTCTTCTGAATTTCCCACAGGCGCTGGAGCTGTCGGTCCACCCGGTGGCTGCTGCCTCCGCTGCCACTGCTTTAGCGGTGCTGCCTTTATGCCCAAAGTACAGATACAGTTAGCAATTAGTAACTGGGTCACTTTTAGACGGAGGGGTATATGTAGCAGACAGAGGAGGGTGGAATGAGCGAGGGAGTGTGGAGGTGAATAAATGTTATGGTAGATGAGGAGAGAGCGCAGACTTGTAAAGTAGGTAAGAGAGAAAAGTGGGGAAGTACAGATGGGAAGGAGGAAAGCTGATGCAGAAAATGGCTTCAACATACCCGTTCACCATGCTCGCCTGTGGCATGATGTTTCTCATGCTCTTTGATAAACACATCAACAATGCACCATGACAAACGGAAGGGCAGAGGGAAAAAAATAATTTTACAGACATGTTCAGTGTTTAAACGTCTCTGTAGGCAGCAGGCAGCTGTGGAGATTGGGCAGGTGGGATGGCGTTGTTGCATCTCACTCCCTGAAAGAATGTTATAGTGTTCCCTCGTTAACTCTGAAGCAAAGTCTCCCTCTTCGGCTTATGACCTTGCATAGGAGCGGGCGTTTGAGCAGACGTTAATTGATTAATTGGTCCGTTGAACCCTTATCTTTCCCTTTCTGCAGAACAAAATCATACGACTAGTTTGACATGGTGATGACACAGTCCCACCCTTCCAGAGACAATGCCCTCCATAAAGGAAAACAGTGCCCGTCTTTTCATCTGGACAGAAGAGAGATTGGTCACAGGGCAAGCTGTAGAGAGGTTAGTAGAGAATGAGGGAAGTGGGGAAAATAAAGAGTAGGGCATGTCAGATAGCTGATGTCACTACTAGAAACTATATGGATCTCAGTCATCTGTTGATGTCACTACTAGAAACTATATGGATCTCAGTCATCTGTTGATGTCACTACTAAAAACTATATGGATCTCAGTCGTCTGTTGATGTCACTACTAAAAACTATATGGATCTCGGTCATCTGTTGATGTCACTACTAGAAACTATATGGATCTCAGTCATCTGTTGATGTCACTACTAGAAACTAAATGGATCTCAGTCATCTGTTGATGTCACTACTAAAAACTATATGGATCTCAGTCGTCTGTTGATGTCACTACTAGAAACTATATGGATCTCAGTCATCTGTTGATGTCACTACTAGAAACTAAATGGATCTCAGTCATCTGTTGATGTCACTACTAGAAACTAAATGGATCTCAGTCATCTGTTGATGTCACTACTAAAAACTATATGGATCTCAGTCGTCTGTTGATGTCACTACTAGAAACTATATGGATCTCAGTCATCTGTTGATGTCACTACTAGAAACTATATGGATCTCAGTCGTCTGTTGATGTCACTACTAGAAACTAAATGGATCTCAGTCATCTGTTGATGTCACTACTAAAAACTATATGGATCTCAGTCGTCTGTTGATGTCACTACTAGAAACTATATGGATCTCAGTCATCTGTTGATGTCACTACTAGAAACTATATGGATCTCAGTCGTCTGTTGATGTCACTAATAGAAACAATATGGATCTCAGTCATCTGTTGATGTCACTACTAGAAACTATATGGATCTCGGTCATCTGTTGATGTCACTACTAGAAACTATATGGATCTCAGTCGTCTGTTGATGTCACTAATAGAAACAATATGGATCTCAGTCATCTGTTGATGTCACTACTAGAAACTATGTGGATCTCAGTCGTCTGTTGATGTCACTACTAGAAACTATATGGATCTCAGTCATCTGTTGATGTCACTACTAAAAACTATATGGATCTCGGTCATCTGTTGATGTCACTACTAAAAACTATATGGATCTCGGTCATCTGTTGATGTCACTCCTAGAAACTATATGGATCTCAGTCATCTGTTGATGTCACTACTAGAAACTATATGGATCTCAGTCGTCTGTTGATGTCACTAATAGAAACAATATGGATCTCAGTCATCTGTTGATGTCACTACTAAAAACTATATGGATCTCAGTCATCTGTTGATGTCACTACTAGAAACTATATGGATCTCAGACGTCTGTTGATGTCACTACTAGAAACTATATGGATCTCGGTCGTCTGTTGATGTCAATACTAGAAACTATATGGATCTCAGTCGTCTGTTGATGTCACTACTAGAAACTATATGGATCTCAGTCATTTGCTGATTAGTTTCTTAATTGCCACCTACTTGTCCCCCCAGAACCAATATTTTGGTATCGCATGAAGGTGAATGAATGTGTGTGTGAACAGGATCTCTTTCCATATTGAGCCATTCCACAGTGTGAGGCATTGTCACTAGGGTTTAATTATTTCACACAAAAAGAGCCACACAGCCACCTCATGCTATATGGGCTGTCAGTGTAACACAGCCACCTCATGCTATATGGGCTGTCAGTGTAACACAGCCACCTCATGCTATATGGGCTGTCAGTGTAACACAGCCACCTCATGCTTTATGGGCTGTCAGTGTAACACAGCCACCTCATGCTATATGGGCTGTCAGTGTAACACAGCCACCTCATGCTATATGGGCTGTCAGTGTAACACAGCCACCTTCTGCCATGAGAGACTTACTATAAAATGATTTAGAAAAGGAAACATCCATGGCCTAACTATTTTGCCACCGTACCTCGTGATGAGTTCAACTCCACACAGCATAAAAGTATTTATTCAACATTTTTGATATTTAAAATCTAAACAGATGTAAATAAAAGTTATTTTGAGGATAATACCTTTATAATATGCATGCACATAGGCACTATACCATTACAGTGAAAGTATCTAGCATAGTGAATTTGCTGTTGTGGTACACTGTGAAATTGACTTTGATTACAGTGGGTTATTACATTTCATTATGATGGCAGTTACCATCCCCAGTACATTAAACTAATGCATTGTCAACTTTTCAGACAGAGGGGTATTACCACTGATTGCAATCTACACACTTCTATACAGAGTTATTGTTTTTGTTGTCAATTACAGACATAGTGAGTTAGTTAAAATGGTGGCCCCTTTAAATAATTCATTATTCCAAATAGCTGGAGACAACGGTATACACCATATCTGTTTCCCTTCCTTCGGTCCAGTAAGCAACAATTGCACACATTTTCCAAGCATTTGCTTATGATTGACTTTAAATAAATGTGCCTTTCGTAGTTTCATAAAAGTCATAAAAGTCAAAGCAAGGAATATTCTATGCTTCCTATGCTTAACCTATGCTTCATGAGACGTCTTGGCCCCCAAAACCTTTTGCAAGTGCCTTTAAAGGTTCATGGAAAAAATGTTTTCCTTTCACAGCACTTCCTTTGTTCCGGGGTGTGACCGGGGGTAAGCTCAGGACCATGTAGGCTTTAGTCAGCTTGTCAGGCCGACCCTCTCCAGTCCTCTATGACACACCACTGCTAAGGTCAGCAGTCACAGGCCAGATAGCTGATCACATTGAGAGAGAGAGAGCTTTGTATTGTACCTTCTCCTCCCATCAGCTTTGTATTGTACCTTCTCCTCCCATCAGCTTTGTATTATACCTTCTCCTCCCATCAGCTTTGTATTGTACCTTCTCCTCCCATCAGCTTTGTATTGCACCTTCTCCTCCCATCAGCTTTGTATTGTATCTTCTCCTCCCATCAGCTTTGTATTGTACCTTCTCCTCCCATCAGCTTTGTATTGCACCTTCTCCTCCCATCAGCTTTGTATTGTACCTTCTCCTCCCATCAGCTTTGTATTGCACCTTCTCCTTCCATCAGCTTTGTATTGTAACTTCTCCTCCCATCAGCTTTGTATTGTACCTTCTCCTCCCATCAGCTTTGTATTGCACCTTCTCCTCCCATCAGCTTTGTATTGTACCTTCTCCTCCCATCAGCTTTGTATTGCACCTTCTCCTCCCATCAGCTTTGTATTGCATCTTCTCCTCCCATCAGCTTTGTACTGCACCTTCTCCTCCCATCAGCTTTGTACTGCACCTTCTCTTCCCATCAGCTTTGTATTGCACCTTCTCCTCCCATCAGCTTTGTACTGCACCTTCTCCTCCCATCAGCTTTGTACTGCACCTTCTCCTCCCATCAGCTTTGTATTGCACCTTCTCCTCCCATCAGCTTTGTACTGCACCTTCTGTTATGAACGGTTCTTGCTTATGCTTTGGCTGCATTTACAGAGAGAGAAAGAGAGAGAGAGAGAGCATGACAGTGGGGTTAAATAGACATCTTATTAGCGCCTGCTCACTGTCAGGGTGATGGTGGCCAAACATACTGCTGGCTCACTGTTAAGAACTAACAAGCTGAACTAGCTTGTTAGTCTAGCAGCCTAAGTTAAAGGTAGAGGAAGCTGAACTACACGTCTAGCAGCCTAAGGTAAAGCTAGAGGAAGCTGAACTACACGTCTAGCAGCCTAAGGTAAAGGTAGAGGAAGCTGAACTACACGTCTAGCAGCCTAAGGTAAAGGTAGAGGAAGCTGAACTACATGTCTAGCAGCCAAAGGTAAAGGTAGAGGAAGCTGAACTACATGTCTAGCAGCCTAAGGTAAAGGTAGAGGACGCTGAACTACACGTCTAGCAGCCTAAGGTAAAGGTAGAGGAAGCTGAACTACACGTCTAGCAGCCTAAGGTAAAGGTAGAGGAAGCTGAACTACACGCCTAGCAGCCTATGGTAAAGGTAGAGGAAGGATGACATAAGGTAAGCACATGAGCAAGGAGAGAGAGTTGGAGTTGCTTATTCTGAGAGGAATGGTTGCTATTGGTTATGATGATGATGACATTTAATATATGGCAGGGTTCCCCAAATGGTGATTTTTATTTGGCCCCCCAAGTTTTTTTATTATTAAATGAAAATAATAACATAATGGAAAAGTGGTGCGTGCATATGTATTCACCCCCTGTGCTATGAAGCCCCTAAATAAGATCTGGTGCAACCAATTACTTTCAGAAGTCACATAATTAGTTAAATAAAGTCCACCTGTGTGCAATCTAAGTGTCACATGATCTCAGTATACATACACACCTGTTCTGAAAGGCCCCAGAGTCTGCAACACCACTAAGCAAGGGGCACCACCAAGCAAACGGCACCATGAAGACCAAGGAGCTCTCCAAACAGATCAGGGACAAAGTTGTGGAGAAGTACAGATCAGGGTTGGGTTATAAAAAAATATCAGAAACTTTGAACATCCCACGGAGCACCATTAAATCCATTATTAAAAAATGGAAAGAATATGGCACTACAACAAACCTACCAAGAGAGGGCCGCCCACCAAAACTCACGGACCAGGCAAGGAGGGCATTAATCAGAAAGGCAACAAAGAGACCAAAGATATAGCTCAAAGATGTAGCTCAGTTGATAGAGCATGGCGTTCGCAAAGCCAGGGTTGTGGGTTCGATTCCCACAGGGGGTATGAAAAAAAAAAAATTATGCACTAACTGTAAGTCACTCTGGATAAGAGTGTCTGCTAAATTACTAAAATGTCAATGTAAATAACCCTGAAGGAGCTGCAAAGCTCCACAGCGGAGATTGGAGTATCTGTCCATAGGACCACTTTAAGCCGTACACGCCACAGAGCTGGGCTTTATGGAAGAGTGGCCAGAAAAAAGCCATTGCTTAAAGAAAAAAATAAGCAAACACATTTGGTGTTCGTCAAAAGGCATGTGGGAGACTCCCCAAACATATGGAAGAAGGTACTCTGGTCAGATGAGACTAAAACTGAGCTTTTTGTCCATCAAGGAAAACGCTATGTCTGGCGCAAACCCAACACCTCTTATCACCCCGAGAACACCATCCCCACAGTGAAGCATGGTGGTGGCAGCATCATGCTGTGGGGATGTTTTTCATCGGCAGGGACTGGGAAACTGGTCAGAATTGAAGGAACGATGGATGGCGCTAAATACAGGGAAATATTTGAGGGAAACCTGTTTCAGTCTTCCAGAGATTTGACACTGGGACGGAGGTTCACCTTCCAGCAGGACAATGACCCTAAAGATACTGCTAAAGCAACACTTGAGTGGTTTAAGAGGAAACTTGAAGGAGCTGGAGCAGTTTTGCCTTGAAGAATGGGCAAAGATCCCAGTGGCTAGATGTGTCAAGCTTAGAGAGACATACCCCAAGAGACTTGCGGCTGTAATTGCTGCAAAAGGTGGCTCTACAAAGTTTTGACTTATAGTTATGCACACTCAATTATTATTATTTTTTTTTCTTATTTCTTGTTTGTTTCACAAAAAAAAATATTTTGCATCTTCAAAGTGGTAGGCATGTTGTGTAAATCAAATGATACAAACCCCCCAAAAAATCTATTTTAATTCCAGGTTGTAAGGCAACAAATTCGGAAAAATGCCATGGGGGGTGAATACTTTCGCAAACCATTGTATGTGATTGTATACAAATATAAGCAAGGTTTGAAATTATTTTCATTTAGTCAAATATTATATCTGTTTGGGATTCTTGAGGTCAATTTGCAGTCTACAAATAATTTGTAATTAGGTTCCGGCGCCCTGACCATCCGCTCAAGAAAAAATCAGCCCGCAGATGAATCATGTTGATGATCCCTGATGGCTAGTGTGTATATATGAGGACAATATGACTTTATCCACACTCACAGTCATGGTGGGTGTTAAGACAGTTTACAAGCTTTAGGTAGACTTTGTTGCTGTAGGAAGGCTTTGTGTGGGGAATGCTTGATTGGACCTAATTTCCTGTGCAGTGAAGCTGTTGATCAATCCACCATGACCTTCACACAGTCACCCCATATTTCCTTTTTTTCTCAGTGTTGGTAGGTCACTCAATCGTGCCTGTCATTCATTCTATGTCATTTTGGTGCCTTCTAGCTAGCTGTCAGATGTTCTGCAGATTGGGACATCAAATAAAGGCTGCATTGTGTTGAACAAATTACTGTTTATTTCTCTCTTTGTCTTTACTTTGATTGCTTTGGTTACCTTTTTGTGGATGCAGAAATGTTATGTCGCTATTTTAATTGATTTGAGTGCTTAGCAAGCACAAGTTTCTGAAAAAAGCACGGCTCTTGCCAAACGTTTGTAAAGTTTACTTTGTTGTCATACATTAACTGGTTTTGAAGCGTGATGCACTCAATCAGAGTATTTCTTCAAACATCCTTTGCATTTAAAAACAATATACGTTGATATCTGTCAGATGAAGAGGAGAGGCAGAATGCTTTATAGATTAAGCTTTGACTTTATCCCTAATTATATTTTAAATTACGAATTG
The DNA here is from genome assembly GCF_964263955.1 of Coregonus lavaretus. Lineage (NCBI taxonomy): Eukaryota > Metazoa > Chordata > Actinopteri > Salmoniformes > Salmonidae > Coregonus > Coregonus lavaretus. The sequence goes on from NW_028156329.1 coordinate 177,931, forward strand.
AAAGTAGAGCTGAGCGAAAGCAGAAACTGACAGATGCGGATGATATCCTGGACGTTTAGCTTTTGTATCTAATTAGTGCTCAGTTTAACAAAAATCAAAGCGAGAAGCCTGACATTTCATTTTCCTTTGTTTCACTCCCTGGATTCCATTGCCCTCTAATTGTATCAGAGTCATTATCTTAACAGTGAACCCTGATCGATAAATAAAGTTGTCTAATTCTCCTTGATCTTTAGGCCATATGCTCAGTTAACACCCACTAGAAGTGCACTGTGCTTGAGGCCTATCCTTTTCACCTCTAACAGTGTCAAGTTGAATAAAGTTCCATACCATGCATTATGTGTTGTGTATGATGTAACACAACAAATCAATCAAATTGTGTAGATTGTGTAAAAACTGTAGAGCATTTCCCGATACACATATATTGTGTACAGCTTCCCCAACCTAAACTTCCAAAGATGAAAGATGACGATTACAAAAGAAAAATTCCCTTGATAGGAAGAAACCTTGAGAGGATGGAACCATGAACCATGTGGTTCAGATAAGATCATCTAGGCCAGACAAGACTACGGTACCACAGGAGGTTGGTGGCAACTTAATTGGTGAGGATGGGCTCGTGGTAATGGCTGGAGTGAAATGAGTGGAATGCTATCAAATACATCAAACACATGGTTTCCATGTGTTTGTATTGGCCTAACGGAGAACACCATAGTGTTCGTGAGAATCTGCCCTTTCTACAGTGGGGTCATAATACTTTGGACGCTACAGACGTTTTTGTGAGAAGACCAATTTTCAGGATGTCTCATGGTCTGACAAACACCGCTCTAGCTCTGCAACCTTTCACCGCAGTTGCGGAACAGATATCTCTACCTTAAACTGATTTTTATTATGTTACTTAGATTGACACACCGGTGCGTCAATCAAATCTAGGGGGTTAATATACACTGAGTATACAAAACATTAGGGACACCTGCTCTTTACATGACATAGACTGACCTGGTGAATCCAGGTGAACACTGTGATCCCTTATTGATATCACCTGTTAAATCCACTTCAAATCAGTGCAGATGAAGGGGAGGAGACAGGTTCAAGAAGGACTTTTAAGCCTTACGACAATTGAGACATGGATTGTGTATGTGGGCCTGCCGTTCAGAGGGTGAATCGGCAAGACAAAAAATATTTAAGTGCCTTTGAACAGGGTAGGGTAGTAGGTGCCAGGGGCACCGGTTTGAGTGTGTCAAGAACTGCAACGCTGCAGGATTGTTCATGCTCAAAAGTCTCCCGTGTGTATCAAGAATGGTCCACCAAACTGTTTCAGTTTCAATTACTCAATATTTTGGACAAAAACCGACAAATGTAACTAAGATTGGGAATGTCAATACAATCAAACTAGCAAGGGCAATGACCACAAGTCAGTCATAACGTGGCTAATAGGCTAGCTTATCTATAGCGGAGCCTAACATTAGCTAGCTAGCTGCTGGGAAGATGTTATGTCATTGGATGAGTGGGTGAGTGGCCGACTTTTTTCCCCTATATAGTTTTTCGGTGACTACAGCTAGAGATGCAGGTGTCATTTGATTTGCTAGCAAGAAATGTGAATCACTTTGCTAGCTAGCTATGCTGAACTTGAACGGCTGTTATCCACAGTTAGAATATCTCTTAGTTGTCAATCAAATGTATTTGGCATCGATCAAATGGGCGGGCAGGCAGGCAAGTTCCCATTCAGTTGTTAAGCCGTCCCTCACAAAAACGAAACTGCAGTAAAAGTGCAGTAACTGCAGTCGACTGTCGTATTTTGGACGCAGTTATTGCAGAATAACTGCAGTGTACTACAGTTGAACTGCAGTTATACTGCACTCTAACTGCAGTTACATCGCAAAATTACTGCAGTAAAAAAAACGGTGTTAATTTGGACGCAGTATTTGCAGCATACTGCAGATATACTGCACTCTAACTGCAGTTATACTGCATTCTGACTGCAATCTTTTTTCGGAAGGGGTGGGTTGGGACAAGCATGCATTGGCAGGCATGCTGCAAAAGGACGAGCAGGCTACTATTCCCCAGCGTTTATCAGGGTAATTTTGATGGCCAACTACAAGCTGAAAATGTTTGAGAGGGTTCATCTACTGTTCCCTTGTAAAAATGTAGCAAACCTCACTCTGGCTAACATTAGTTGTTGATGTTGTTGTTGATGTGCATAGGCAACTGAGGGAGAAATAGCCAACCTGTTTATGGTTGTTTGATCAATAGGACTGTAAAGAGGACTCCCGTGGTAGTTACATATTTGCAGAAATCCATTCAGGTGTATTTTGTGACTTTCTGCAAATTATTTCTAATGATCTGAAGCCACGCTGTTGCTACTGCCTGTAAACAAACAGTCCAGTTCAAAGTGAATGATGGCTCTGATTTGGCTATGGTGCACCAGTCTGTGTAGAGTCTGTTCCTGGACAAGACCAATGTTTTTTTTAAGCAATAAGGCACGCGAAGCAGTGCTGTATCATCAATACGGTCACAGGTAAATGGCGTTTACCTGTGACTCTTTTCATGATGCAGCACTGCCTCGCGTGCCTTATTGCTTTTATATAACTGTTACCAACATATTAAAATAATGAATGACATATTTTCATTAAAACTTTATTTTGATAAGTCAGTTCATGCAACTTCATTCTTCCACCGGAAGATATAGTCCGGACAAAAATCTGGTTGTTAGTTCTTTTGGTTATGTTGCTACAGACGTGACCCAGTCATTAACTATTTTTGCATTGTTGCTATGCAAAAGGACTGGTCGTCAGTTCTAAACAAAATGGTTGCTACAGGCTGGATAATGTTGTTGTCACTTGCTTGCTACTGTAGCTAGCCAACTTCAGCTAACTCATTCACGTCAAACATTGAAACTGGAAAGACAGTACACTACTTGCATTTTCGTTTGTTTGAGCTTTTTTTCTGTTGGCATTTACCTGGATATGTCTATGATAATGACGTTGATGCTTGATTTCGAATGGCTCAGAAAAAGTTGTCTCGTCTGGGCACCGTTCACTCATATGGTACTACAGAGATCGAAATTCAAAAGTTAAACATTGTTTCTGAGGTCGGACAGGCAGACAGCGAGGCTTATATTAACCCCCGCTGTACCAAACTAAATGCTAGACTGGAAGCAAGGGGAAATAATGTGCGAGTTGAGATAAATACAAGAGATGATTCCGACAGCAACATGAACATGACACTCTTATGGAGGCACAGTGATAGGAACTGTTAGCAGGCATAGGTGTGCCTGTGATGGCCAATACAGCACTGTATGGAACGCTTCTCGTCCAATCAGCATCTAGGATCCAAACAACCAGTTTTATAATAGGTTTTATTTACTGCAGTGTCCATTAATAGTCAAAATGCACGGCTGCTTTCCCACTCTATATTGCTATAGAACTTTCACAAATGCCTTACTCTATGTAATTCCCAAACATTCTATGAAAGTATGCAAGCGTGAAAGGTGCTCGCTTATAAAAAAAATATATATATTTTAATACGATTTCATGTCGCTAAAACGCTGTCAGTTCTACTTTAAGGTGACTCCTCAATTTATGTTTTCAAAAGATCACCAGCAGCCAGGTGAATTAAAAAAGATGGTAAGGTGTCCAGTTGCATTATTAAAACATTTGCCAGCTAGCTAGATATGCCAAAAAGAGTTTACCTTCCAGTCTATCTGCAAATCTGTGGCTAAAAACCACCATATTTATGCAATAACAACAAAATGTTATCAAAAACAAAACAGCTGATTTAACCTTTTTTTTTATATACTTAAAAATAACAAAATATATGCAAATTTACAGGAGCTATGTGCTTAGGCTGCTTCTATGGCACCATGGCAACTATAGAGCTCATGCCTCAGATTGATGCGATTCAGACATTACAGTTTCTCATGAGATCGAGTTGCAACATTATAAGGCACTTCGCTTGAAGAAAATGCACTGAAGGAGTTAAAGGGGCCTTCACCCTCCATCCATATTTAATCTTAACATCACTTGACAATGGTAAGCTCTAGACACTCTTCGAAATGAGACCTTTTTTAAACAAAGTGGCTTTTTTATTTGACGCAGGTGTCACCCATTCTCAGGTGTTCTACTTTCACTTCTGATAGCTACATTCTCTCAAATCCTCCCTGTTGCGAACATCATTATTATTAGATCAGGGACCCTTATTCAGAGTGGGTGTTATAGAGTTCTGACTAACATTTCTTAGGGAAAAGAGGATTCAAAGCTCAAGGATGAGCACTTAGCCTGGAAATGTCCTACCAAGAACATCCAAAAAGAAGAAATCTAAAGGAAGAGTAAACCAACCAAAACAAAGCTTGCCCAGGCTTTGAGGATTACGTCAAACCGTTGGCACTGGCTGTGATCTACATCAGCGAACTCAGTATTCTGACAATGGCAGTGTTGGGAATCGAAAGTCAGGATGTTTTCTTAGAACCTGTATAAAGGTCAAACTATTTGTATTTATATACAGTTTGCAGTGTTATAGAGTTTACTCTGTAGTCAGCAATTTGATGGTGTCATCTCATGCTTTTTACTGGATTGTTTTCTTAGAACCTGTCACTCTTCCTGTCCCTAGTTCTAGACATACTGTGTGGGAGGTTTGGTATGACACAGTCTGTGAAATCAAGCATCAACCACAACTGCATCATAATCATAACTTCATTCATAGAGAGAAGAAAACAACAAAAACAAACTAACCACAAAATGAGAATAAATATTATGAGACTGGCATGGGCATTTTACAGGGTTGACATAATGTGAAATCATGACAGATGAATTAGCACGCTGACATAAAGCTGTGTAAAATATGAGTGTTTTCTGTCTCCCGGAATGGTGGATGAGTGCAATCAATCAATTCCATAGTATGCATCTGAGCGAAGGGATTGCCTATTATACAACACTTCTCCCCACGTCAAATTCACATGAGATGAGATGGCTAACCTTCCTGTCACACAACAAATCACATTTTATTTGTCACATGCTTCGTAAACAACAGGTGCAGACTAAGGCCTAGATTCAATCAGATCAAGTGTTAACCGGCGATAGCAGACAGCCACAAACCTGATGTTTTGGCGTGTCGGAGGTGGAGCTGTGTTGGAGCCGTCAAATCGGTGAGCAGCTCTTGCTATCATTGTCACGAAACGTTGCGATCATTTTCACAAAGCCACGCCCGCCCAACTCATGTTTAAAGTTCAGAGCGAGAAAGTGTATATAGAAATAATTAAAAATCATTCAACAAAATAATGAGGATTTCTATCATAATAATGGAGGTGTAGATTACATCTGACATTCCAGTGTTCCAACTTGTAAACAAGGCTGCATGGGATTTCTGTTAATGTGACTCCATGGCTATGCCTGCTTTAGGTATGATGCCGGGAGCCACTAGTGGATCTGACAGCTCTAACACAGGTCTACCTCCAATACCGCCTAAACAACCGCTATGCAGATGTCGGCTAAAGCGGATCTGATTGAATATAGCCTTAACAGTGAAATGCTTATGGGTCCTTTTCCAACAATGCAGAGTTAAAGATAAAACACTATATATATATATATATATATATATATATATATATATATATATATATATATATATATATATATATATATATATATATATATATATATATATATATATATATATATATATATATATATATATATATATATATATATATATATATATATATATATATATATATATATATATATATATAGTGTACATATAGGTAGGGGGTAAAGTGACTAAGGAACAGGTGGTCCTCTGTAGCTCAGCTGGTAGAGCACGGCGCTTGTAACGCCAAGGTAGTGGGTTCGATCCCCGGGACCACACGTACACAAAAAATAAATAAATTATGCACGCATGACTGTAAGTCGCTTTGGATAAAAGCGTCTGCTAAATGGCATATTATATTATTTATTATATTATTATTATTATATTATAACAGGATAGATAATAGACAGTAACAGCAGCCTATATGGTGTGTGTGTGTGTATGTGTGTGTGTGTGTGTGAAAGTGTGTGTGTGTGTGTGTGTGAGTGTGTGTGTGTGTGATGCGTCAGTATGCATGTGTGTGCGTGTTACATTATATGTGTGTGGGCATATGCAGCATGTGTGTGTGAGTGTGTGTGATGCGTCAGTATGCATGTGTGCACGTGTTATGTGTGTGTGGGCATATGTAGTGTGTGTGTGTGTGTGTGTGTGTGTGTGTGTGTGTGTGTGTGTGTGTGTGTGTTGGGGTGTCAGTGTAAGTATGTGTGAGTGTGTGGGTATAGTCCAGTGTGTGTGCATAGAGTCAGTGCAGGAGCTTTAGTGCATTAAAGTGTCATCACGCATGTGCTTTGTACACTGTGCTGCTACACTCTCTCAACCTGGAGTCAGGGGTAGAATCCACAATGCAAAAAACATTATGATATGTTACGTTTGGTATGGTATGTATTATTTTGTGGATGTCCATCATCCATTCTGTATGATATGTTACAAATTACAATTCGTATGATATGTAACAGATAAAAAATTCATACAAAATGAGATGTTTCAAATTCCAATTTAAGATTGGGGTTAGGATAAGGGTTAGCTAACATGCTAAGTAGTTGCAAAGTAGCTAAAAAGTAGTAAGTAGTTGCAAAGTTGCTAATTAGCTAAAATGCTAAAGTTGTCCATGATGCAGAGTATGTGAGCAGAGTTGAACAGTCTGCTTGCACCGCTCCGGAGCTCGAAGTCCTTTACAACCGCTCTGTTAAAAACCGCTCCTCGCTCACAGGAAAAAAACTGCCGTTCCAAACTGCTGCTACATTCATTAAAATCACAATTTAACCAACACCCATCTATTTTTATGACTACCTAGACCTACCATTTGGTTTTGAAGTATTGAAACCAAACCATATGATTTGAAGGAAAAGTATTTTAATAAACAACATGAAAAGGTGACTGTAAGAAGCGCTCAACATTTGAAATAGGCTACATGTTGTATGAAATGGCATATAAACACTCTAACCAGGTCAGGAGCCAGACAGGCAGCCTCATTATTTAGGCTATATTATTAGCCTATTATTTCAATTATTTCAAAGCTATAGCCTACAAAGAAATACACTGCAAAGCATTTGCGAGTACGACACACTAGGCTGGCAGGGACATTAAGCGCTTAGCATTTAAACATTTTGTTGTAGTAAATCATTATAGTCAATAAATGGTGCATATAGGCTGTGACTTACTTAGAATTAAATACAAATGAAACGAAAAATGCGTTATTAGGCTCAGACTACAGTGCCTTTGAATTCATTTTTAGAAACAGGAGTTTGGCCAGAGTCTGGCTTCAGGCTCATGCGATGGTGCCTGGAGAGCCGGCCAGCAGCGGATAATACCCTCTCCGCTCTTGCAAAGCCACTGGGGATGCTAAACACCCTTCAGGCCACTCTTGCCAGGCTGGGTAGGGATGCAGAGTTTTTATTTATTTATTTTTTATAGGTAGGCCTAAAGGTTTTTAGGCAAAATAACCTTATCAAAACAGAAAGCTCCTTGGAAGAGGTCCAATGTCATGCCTATCAATTATAGCCTATTGTATACATAATATAACTTTTAAGAGATCTGATTTTTTGTTTATAAGTACACCATCATGCTTTCAGGATATGTGTCTTTTCAGATTCCACAATGATTCTTTAGTTGTGGACACTACATCACTCTTTAGTTGTGGCCACTACATCACTCTTTAGTTGTGGACACTACATCACTCTTTAGTTGTGGCCACTACATCACTCTTTAGTTGTGGACACTATATCACTCTTTAGTTGTGGCCAATACATCACTCTTTAGTTGTGGACACTACATCACTTTTTAGTTGTGGACACTATATCACTCTTTAGTTGTGGCCACTACATCACTCTTTAGTTGTGGACACTATATCACTCTTTAGTTTTGGACACTACATCACTCTTTAGTTGTGGCCACTACATCACTCTTTAGTTGTGGAAACTACATCACTCTTTAGTTGTGACCACTACATCACTCTTTAGTTGTGGACACTATATCACTCTTTAGTTGTGGACACTACATCACTCTTTAGTTGTGGACACTATATCACTCTTTAGTTGTGGACAATACATCACTCTTTAGTTGTGGCCACTACATCACTCTTTAGTTGTGGACACTACATCACTCTTTAGTTGTGGACACTACATCACTCTTTAGTTGTGGACACTACATCACTCTTTAGTTGTGGACACTACATCACCACACTCCCTCTCTTGCTCTGGTCCTCCTCATCTTTGTAAGTCACCTTGATTTTGCACCTGGGTGTTTTATCAATTTCTTTATGAAAATATTTAGTGAACTCCATGACAGTAGCTAAAGCAAGGGGCTATAGCAGCACACAAGTAGACTACAAATGCATGCTGGGGCAGGGATGCCCTGAGCTCAGTACCGGAGCTCTACTGGAGTGAAATTGGAGCGGGTGAGAAGGCCGACGTGCCAGACTTTGGGAAACTCGCTTCACTCTCCAGTCAAATTGGGCACGCTCCACTCCTCGCTCCGCTCACGTATTCTGATGAGATTCAAACACGCAACCTTTCGGTTGCTAGACATTAGCATTATATGCTTACTCATCCACCCCTCCTTTCAATTTTGCCTGAAGTAACCTTGTCTTATGAAACCATACCAAAGTTAACATACAGTATCACACTCATTTTAGGATTTTAGTTTAATATGTTACATCTCGTCTATGAGCATGCTGTCCCTCCACACTATGCCTCTACACTCCCTCCACACTATGCCTCTACACTCCCTCCACACTATGCCTCTACACTCCCTCCACACTATGCCTCTACACTCCCTCCACACTATGCCTCTACACTCCCTCCACACTCCATTCGTTCCTACTTTTGTCCATGGTGACACTTTCTGTTAACTGATGGCCATGCTCTTAATGATGGACAGTGCAGAATATTGCTGTGGGAATAAGGTCTTAACATGATTACTGTTTGTGTATGGAGCACCATAGCACACAGAGCTGGGAGAAGCAGACCTGATTGAGGTGAAAACGGACATATGTTGATAAAACCAATGGCTGCCTGGTATTTCCCCCCTTCTGTGGATCTCAGTCCAGCAGGACCAAAGCTTAGCAGCTCTCACTCACAGTTTACCATAATCTCTCTGAGGCTCCTATCATGTTTATTCCTCATAAAAATGTTATCAGCCATGGCAAATTGTAAAGATTAGAGAGGAAGGAGGTCTTTCGCGCCAGCCTGTTCACATATTTATTTATTGCTATGGATGATCCTGGCTTATCAGATCCCCAAAGTAAAAAAAAGTTCCTGAAGCAGGGCAAAGGTTGTGGAATTTGATCTTCATCAACTTAAGTAAGTATGGGCACATTAGTGATATGGACTCATATGCTTTCTCCTCTTTAATATTATAATACACTGACATTGTACAGCTTTGTCCTGGCCTATAGATTTGATGAGATACTGCATGTATTGCCTTGTGCCAATGTTGGCATGGTTCACCTACGGATAACTGCTCAAAGAAAAAGGAAGTAGGCAACGTTTCAGTTTCAGAGTGCAGCTTTCCGTGCACCAATGACTGTAAATTCTGTTTCGTCTTGTACACCCTGATTTAAATTCTAACGTGATTCTTTCAAGGCCAGAACCAGGAGAGATTATGAATAAGCACTTTTTTGTAGTTGTGGTGGTTCATGCATGTGATTCTGTCTTTAATTTGCTGGTGGTTGATGGAGACCAATAGGTGCTATGTTATAAAACTCCTCACTCACAGAGAGGCTGGTGTGCTCGAACTGACCCAGCTAAATCCCCATAAAAGTCTCCATTAAACTCTGATCTCATTCCAGGTTGCTGCCCAGTTAGGGGTAAAACATGCTTAGCGATTAGAAAATAACACACACAGATACAGATATTAATTTGATCACCCTGTTGTTGCAGGAAATGCAAACTTGTAGTGTATTCAAGCATTAAAAAGGCTTCTAATGTTTGTAATTTCCACTTTAACATTTCAGACTTGATTTGCCCTAACACATTTTTGTATCAACCCCTACAAAAAAAGGTCCATTAAATATAATTCACATTTCCTGTTGCTGCAGGATTATTTTCCTGCTGTGAGACACTAGTCAATTTAAGATCCTACATCTGTATATGAGTGCTTTGGAGAGAGCTGCTAAGCTGCAAATTGACATAGAATAGAGTCAATTGTCACTATCTATAGAGGAGGCTTGTGATGAATGCAGGAATGAGCAGTAAAGTTTGAACAGGGTGTAAGTTTGATGCTGTTCCCATTATCAAAAATGATCTGATATAAAAACTTGAGGTTGTAAAGCAACACGAGGCTAACTGTGCAGTCCATTAAAGCGGGCCCACACAATGTTTATTCATGACCACTGGAAACAAAAGTACACAACTCATGAAGAGAACTCGTTAAGACATGCTAAAAAGTGATGGCAATCAGCAACTCAGAGCATCACTGTGATAGCCAAAGCATGACAAATAGATGTAATAACTGTGGGATAAGGTAAATATCTGTCTATTATATGTGGGCCATGTCATTAGCCAGGAGAGGTGTTTTGTTTTCCATTCGTTTCTCAGACGGCCAGACGCCTTCGCAGCCCCCTGGCTTCGCTCTGCCAGCTCCTGGGAAAACCACTGTGGGGTCAGAGTGGCTTGTCCAGTAATGAAGCATTAGGGGATGAGATCAGCAACGCCTGGAGAAATCTCAACCAGGTCGCATCCAGGACTCTCCATTTGTCAGACGCCGCAGTGAAATCTCCACTATTTACAGCTGGTAATGCACCACCTCTGCGACCCAGCAAAAAAAAACTCCAGGGTTTACAATCCCCTGTAGACATTCACTGAGTGAGCACTGTTGCTCTCCCTGGGGTGGTGATATCACCCTTACATTTGACCATGCTGTGGCCAAGATTTAGTGGTGTGAGAGTAAATCTGTACAAACTGGTTTTAACAGGGGACTAGATCAAGTACATGGAGCCCAATGTGACAGTGACAGCTCATTGGTCGTCTAGATCTAGAGACTGAGAGATGTGGTACACAGATATGTTCACCACAACATAACCTAATTGAATCACTCAAATATTATTACAATTTCCGATCAACGGGTCCCAAGGAACATTGGCCCTATCCCACCTAGAACACAGAGTAGCAATACATTAAATAACTCTTTTAAGAAATTTGAATAGAATTACTGAGCAATGCCTTTTAAAACCACAAATACAATTAGAAAAAAGCAATGCAATATTTTCAATAGGTATCTGGAAGCTAGCTGAAGTGGTTGTGTAATTTCTATTGGTCCTTTTTGTATTTTTGAATAGGTGTAATAAAGCCAATATCCATTCAATAATGCATGACCTGTGGTTCTGTTAATAGGCTTTGTAGTGGTAGTAATGTACTTTCTTACATGGCTGATGGAGATTATGGCTAGCGCTCTCTGGTTGCCTGCCAGATATCGATCTCCCTTAATACCCCTAGCTTCCCCGGCCCCGATCATTCAGCCCAGACCCAACACTGAGGAGGGTAGGGCGGTTTGGAGTTCGGAGAAACGGATGGAGTGAGAGAGGGATCTGGGAGAGGAAAGGATAGCACTAATCCAATAAATGTATGTTCTCCTTTCTTAAATCTGATTATTCTAATAATTAAGAGAAATCGCTCAAGCGCAACTCCAATAAGGTTTTACATATTCAGCAGCCTCCAGCATAAGTAGGAAAAAAACTAAACAAGAGTTTGCACTGAAACCTGATGGGCCTATACAATAGCTGCAATAACTTAGGGAGAAGGTTCAGATTCAGACTGGAATTCACTTAGAAGTGTGTTTTAGCCAAGCGCATTGCAAGCGCCTTTTAAACTGAATTTTCCAGAAGTTCCCGGAGAGTGATGCGGGTATCGGGGGGGTTAGTGATGCAGGTACAGAGGGAAGGCATGGAACAGAGATGGCAGCAGTGGCTGATTGGTGGAGCGAATCAGAACTTAGCTTTTGTGATTAGACGCGGAACAAAGCACACAGGATGAAGACAATGAGCAGGCCATCTCTTAAGTAGAGGCCCAAGGTGGCAGGAGGGAGATGTCTCTGGGGAAAATGTGCCCTTCACAGATAAGTTTGAGGGCCAGATCGAGCTCCTGGGTGCATTTAGAATCTAAACAAAGGGAGGGAAGAGAAAGGAAGCTGTGGAACGCAGCCCGGACAAACTTTATCTCCTGCATTGGAAAGGAAGAAGAAATGTTTTTGTCACCTAAGCTGCTCCAACTCTGGGGAGTGGAACCTTACGGAAGAACGTTATGCAAGAAGTTGCCCAGGTAGTGGGAAATCCACCCCCCCACTTGAAGAAACATTCAATTCATTTCAAGACAAATCTTTGCAATATGTGGTGCCTAGCCTCCAAGGCTGCAAAGGCCAGCAGTGTGTTTCATAGGAGATGCTAAAAATACTCCATTGAATTTGATGCACTAGCCAATACCTAATTTACAAATTGACTGAGCATTGTATGAGAAGTCCTAAAGACATTTCAGTACACTCATTCATCCCAGAGAAAAGGGTAAGGCAGGGATGACAGAAAACAAAAAGGGAGTGATTGTGCTGAATAAGTGGCCTGGGTAATAATACACTGCTCTCACTGATGATTACTCCACTCTCTGCTTTCTGCCTATCACTGAAATAAGAGTGGGAACATCTCTTTGCTTGACTAATGTGCTGCTGTCTCCATACTCAACAAGCTAATAGAACATCTTGCTACATTGACAAGATTATGTAGATATTTAACTGTCCAGTGTTTCCAGATTTCTATGAAAGAATTACCTATAATTAATTAAAACCTCAGTGAAATAATAGTACTCTCAAAAAATTGTCATTAAGTATGTTAAAAAGCAGCTTTCTGTCTTGGAATGGTGTGGGCATACCACAACAATATAATAGAGTTATAGAGGAGGAGGAGCTCCGCCGACCCTTCCTTTCCAGAAGTCATTTAGCCATTAATTGTAGTCATTGCGCTCTATAGAGTAGCTATTTTCTCTAGTTTTCTCATGTCAGTTAACTTGTAACATTCCTGGATGACTTATTATATTAACAAAGTCCGATTTAATAAAAAAATACGATAGTCAGTTTAAAAAAGGTTAAGGGTACAAGACTGTGTACATATCTGGCTGTGTTGGCAAAATCACTTCATATCCCATCGATCCAAGCGGGGAGAGGCTGCCCGTTGTCACAGTTCCAAGACCAGACAGAAACGTCCAGCTAACCCTACGCCAATGTAGGGTGGATCTCAAAACTGAACTTGGATCCGCATTAAGTAGCAATGATATCCTTCACCACTGTCGTCTTATGACAGATATCTAGAACCAGTCACGACTATTCAACAAACAATAAATAATTTTCAAGTTTCTTTCCATTACATTTCTTAGTTACATGATTGTATAACTTTCAAAGGAGTTTTGAAGTTTGGCAAGGAGTACGAAAACTAGCATAGTTCAGCTAGCCAGCTAGTTTAGCCAGGGAAAACCAGGGAAAATGAGCTCGAGCCTAGTGTGCCTGTGCGCCCATGCGCACTAAGCTAATTAAGGAGACAGATTGTAGTTTTTATGCCCTGATATCAGGAGCTGGCAATGAACATTTTGATTAAACAATTCAGAAACTGAAACGTATTACTTATATTTAAGTAGAGTGAATCGATATACAATCCTGAAATCAGCTGTAACTGTCAATAGTAAAACAAAGCTTAAAGTTTGAGTGAACCCTGAATCCAGAAAGAAAATGGTGAAGTTGCTTCCGGACAAGGTAGACTCCTCCTCCTTACCACTCTATGGTGTGGGCCTATACCGGTCATAAAAAATATTCATGCGAGTAGATCGCTGATTGGCCAGCTCATCCTCAGGTGGATGAAATCATCCTCTATGAGAAAATAGCAAGCATCTTTGAAACGGCCTGTTTGAGATACAAGTTTGAAGTGGGGTTTTTGAAGTGTTTTTTTTTTCTCTCCAATTTTTGATTTGGCCCCAAATACAAGTATAGGATGAGTCAACAACATTATTTGAGTATTAACTCCCTCTCAAATCAGCCATCACGTCTAAAAGCCTTTTAGTGTTTATTTATCTTTGTTTTCACCTGCCATGGTATTCTCCTCTACCTTTGATAGCACTTTTTAGCCAATGAGCTGAAATAATCTAATTGTAGATGGTCAGTGACAACTGAAAAAAGTATTGTGCATATTTACTGAACCCCAGATCATCTAAATGCACCGAGAATAGGAACAGAGATGGAGTCCATCCAAATGCTAAAAAGGTCAGTGAATCTGTTTTGATCCTAGACAACGTTGATCTCCACCTAGGCATAAATGAAGGCCCAGTCTGACACAGAGGATGAACTTGAAATGTCCACTTGTCGTGGGGCCAAGAGTCCCAGCGTTCTTTACCACAATGGTTAAGATTCACTGTCTCCTCTGTTTCTCTGCCATGTGAGCTTTGAGGGAACAAAAATACTTTATTTTTCTACCAAGGTTGGAGGACAATACTGCTACCATGCTGGACTGCATACTGATAGAAAATAACTATAACATAAATTAAACAAGATAGGTGAACAAGACAATCTCTGACTGTGTGTTTGAATGTGAGAGAGGGTGTGTCCAGAAACAACCCAATGCGCTATAGATCTCTGAGGTGATTGGACAGGTAGGCAATATTACAAAAAATCACACCTAGCCTATCAAATCAAAAATACGTGTTTAGGCCAGGGCTATAGGTTGGATTCTGGACAGTGCCTGGGAGTGTCTGTGTTTACATTTCCTGGAAAACAATTGCCCTTTTATATACACTACCGGTCAAAAGTTTTAGAACACCTACTCATTCAAGGGTCTTTCTTTATTTTTACTATTTTCTACATTGTAGAATAATAGTGAAGACATCAAAACTATGAAATAACACATATGTAATCATGTAGTAACCAAAAAAGTGTTAAACAAATCAAAATACATTTTATATTTGAGATTCTTCAAATAGCCACCCTTTGCTTTGATGACAGCTTTGCACATTCTTGGCATTCTCTCAACTAGCTTAATGAGGCAGTCACCTGGAATGCATTTAAATTAACAGGTGTGCCTTGTTAAAAGTTAATTTGTGGAATTTCTTTCCTTCTTAATGCATTTGAGCCAATCAGTTGTGCTGTGTTGTGACAGAAGATAGCCCTATTTGATAAAAGACCAAGTCCATATTATGGCAAGAACAGCTCAAATAAGCAAAGAGAAATGATAGTCCATCATTACTTTAAGACATGAAGGTCAGTCAATACGGAAAATGTCAAGAACTTTGAAAGTGTCTTTAAGTGGAGTTGCAAAAACCATCAAGCGCTATGATGAAACTGGCTCTCATGAGGACCTCCACAGGAATGGGCGACCCAGAGTTACCTCTGCTGCAGAGGATAAGTTCATTAGAGTTACCAGCCTCATAAATTGCAGCCCAAATAAATGTTTCACAGAGTTCAAGTAACAGACACATCTCAATATCAACTGTTCAGAGGAGACTGTGTGAATCAGGCCTTCATGGTTGAATTGCTGCAAAGAAACCACTACTAAAGGACACCAATAAGAAGAAGAGACTTGCTTGGGCCAAGATACACGAGCAATGGACATTAGACCGGTGGAAATGTGTCCTTTGGTCTGGAGTCCAAATTTGAGATTTTTGGTTCCAACCGCCGTGGCTTTGTGAGATGCAGAGTAGGTGAACTGATGAACTGATGATCTCCGCATGTGTGGTTCCCACCGTGAAGAATGGAGGAGGAGGTGTAATGGTGTGGGGGTGCTTTGCTGGTGACGCTGTCTGTGATTTATTTAGAATTCAAAGCACACTTAACCAGCATGGCTACCACAGCATTCTGCAGCGATACGCCATCCCATCTGGTTTGGGCTTAGTGGGACTATCATTTGTTTTTCAACAGCACAATGACCCAACACACCTCCAGGCTGTGTAAGGACTATTTTACCAAGAAGGAAAGTAATGGAGTGCTGCATCAGATGACCTGGCCTCCACAATCCCCCGACCTCAACCAAATTGAGATGGTTTGGGATGAGTCGGACCGCAGAGTGAAGGAAAAGCAGCCAACAAGTGCTCAGCATACGTGGGAACTCCTTCAAGACTGTTGGAAAAGCAATCCAGGTGAAGCTGGTTGAGAGAATGCCAAGAGTGTGCAAAGCTGCCATCAAGGCAAAGGGTGGCTATTTGAAGAATCTCAAATATAAAATATATTTTGATTTGTTTAACACTTTTTTGGTTACTACATGATTCCATATGTGTTATTTCATAGTTTTGATGTCTTCACAATTATTCTACAATGTAGAAAATAGTAAAAATAAAGAAAAACCTTTGAATGAGTAGATATTCTAAAACTTTTGACCGGTAGTGTACGTAAGGGTCTTTTTAAACAGTACTCTATAATTAAAGGTTTCAAAAGTAAAGTATTGAGCAGATGCATATCATGCATAACATTTTCTATATTACAGTCCATAATATGAAATTATTGTATCATTTTGAAAAAATGGCATGTTGACAGCCTTCATAATTTTCCACGGTATTTTGTTGTTTGTCACAGTCCAGCTCATCTGTTAACAACAGAAGACGGATGATGACAAGCTGAGATGAGACATTGGAACAGTTATACAGAACAAGGCAATGATGATGTAGGAATGTCTTATCACCTAAGCCAATCAATCCCACATAGCTAACGCAATACATTAGTAGCAGTAGTAGTAGAGGCAGTAGCAGCAGCAGCAGCAGTAGTAGTAGCAGCAGCAGCAGTAGTAGCATTAACAGTAGCAATAGCAGCAGTAGTAGCAGTAGTAGTAGTAGTAGTAGTAGTAGTAGTAGAGGTAGTAGCTGCAGTAGCAGCAGTAGTAGAGGTAGTAGCCGCAGTAGCAGCAGTAGTAGTAGTAGCAGCAGTAGTAGTAGTAGCATTAGCAAAAGTAGTATTATTAGTAGTAGTATTAGTAGTAGTAGCAGCAGAAGCAGCAGCAGTAGTAGTAGTAGAAGCAGAAGTAGTGGTGGCAGTAGCAGTAGTAGAAATAATAGCAGCAGTAGTAGTAGTAGTAGTAGTAGCAGAAGTAGCAGCAGTAGTAGTAGTAGTATTAGTAGTAGTAGTAGTAGTAGTAGTAGTAGTAGTAGTAGTAGTAGTAGTAGTAGTAGTAGCAGTCAAATAAAATAAAATAAAATGTTATTGGCCACATGCGCCGAATACAACAGGTGCAGACATTACAGTGAAATGCTTACTTACAGCCCTTAACCAACAGTGCATTTATTTTTAATAAAAAAGTAAAATAAAACAACAACATAAAAGTGTTGAGAAAAAAAGAGCAGAAGTAAAATAAAATAACAGTAGGGAGGCTATATATACAGGGGGGTACCGGTGCAGAGTCAATGTGCGGGGGCACCGGCTAGTTGAGGTAGTTGAAGTAATATGTACATGTGGGTAAAGTTAAAGTGACTATGCATAAATAATTAACAGAGTAGCAGCAGCGTAAAAAGATGCGGTGGGGGGGCAGTGCAAATAGTCCGGGTAGCCATGATTAGCTGTTCAGGAGTCTTATGGCTTGGGGATAGAAGCTGTTGAGAAGTCTTTTGGACCTAGACTTGGCACTCCGGTACAGCTTGCCGTGCGGTAGCAGAGAGAACAGTCTATGACTAGGGTGGCTGGAGTCTTTGACAATTTTGAGGGCCTTCCTCTGACACCGCCTGGTATAGAGGTCCTGGGTGGCAGGAAGCTTGGCCCCAGTGATGTACTGGGCCGTACGCACTACCCTCTGTAGTGCCTTGCGGTCAGAGGCCAAGCAGTTGCCATACCAGGTGGTGATGCAACCAGTCAGGATGCTCTCGATGGTGCAGCTGTAGAATTTTTTTACGATCTGAGGACCCATGCCGAATCTTTTCAGTCTCTTGAGGGGGAATAGGCTTTGTCGTGCCCTCTTCACGACTGTATTGGTGTGTTTGGACCATGATAGTTCGCTGGTGATGTGGACACCAAGGAACTTGAAGCTCTCAACCTGTTCCACTACAGCCCCGTCGATGAGAGTGGGGGCGTGCTCAGTCCTCTTTTTTTTCCTGTAGTCCACAATCATCTCCTTTGTCTTGGTCACGTTGAGGGAGAGGTTGTTATCCTGGCACCACACGGCCAGGTCTCTGACCTCCTCCCTATAGGCTGTCTCATCGTTGTCGGTGATCAGGCCTACCACTGTTGTGTCATCGGCAAACTTAATGATGGTGTTGGAGTCGTGCCTGGCCATGCAGTCATGGGTGAACAGGGAGTACAGGAGGGGACTGAGCACACACCCCTGAGGGGCCCCCGTGTTGAGGAACAGTGTGGCAGATGTGTTGTTACCTAACCTTACCACCTGGGGGCGGCCCGTCAGGAAGTCTAGGATCCAGATGCAGAGGGAGGTGTTTAGTCCCAGGATCCTTAGCTTAGTGATGAGCTTTGAGGGCACTATGGTGTTGAATGCTGAGCTGTAGTCAATGAATAGCATTCTCACGTAGGTGTTCCTCTTGTCCAGGTGGGAAAGGGCAGTGTGGAGTGCAATAGAGATTGCATCATCTGTGGATCTGTTGGGGCGGTATGCAAATTGGAGTGGGTCTAGGGTTTCTGGGATAATGTTGTTGATGTGAGCCATGACCAGCCTTTCAAAGCACTTCATGGCTACAGACGTCAGTGCTACGGGTCGGTAGTCATTTAGGCAGGTTATCTTAGTGTCCTTGGGCACATTACAGACTCAGTCAGGGACATGTTGAAAATGTCAGTGAAGACACTTGCCAGTTGGTCAGCCCATGCTCGGAGTACACGTCCTGGTAATCCGTCTGGCCCTGCGGCCTTGTGAATGTTGACCTGCTTAAAAGTCTTACTCACATCGGCTACGGAGAGCGTGATCACATAGTCATCCGGAACAGCTGGTGCTCTCATGCATGCTTCAGTGTTGCTTGCCTCGAAGCGAGCATAGAAGTGGTTTAGCTCGTCTGGTAGGCTTGTGTCACTGGGAAGCTCGCGGCTGTGCTTCCCTTTGTAGTCTGTAATAGTTTTCAAGCCCTGCCACATCCGACGAGCGTCAGATCCGGTGTAGTACGATTCAATCTTAGTCCTGTATTGACTCTTTGCCTGTTTGATGGTTCGTCGGAGGGCATAACGGGATTTCTTATAAGCGTCCTGGTTAGTGTCCTGCTCCTTGAATGCGGCAGCTCTACCCTTTAGCTCAGTGCGGATGTTTCCTGTAATCCATGGCTTCTGGTTGGGGTATGTACGTATGGTCACTGTGGGGATGACATCATCAATGCACTTATTGATGAAGCCAGTGACTGATGTGGTGTACTCCTTAATGCTATCGGAAGAATCCCGGAACATGTTCCAGTCTGTGCTAGCAAAACAGTCCTGTAGCTTAGCATCTGCGTCATCTGACCACTTTTTTATTAAACGAGTCACTGGTGCTTCCTGCTTTAGTTTTTGCTTATAAGCAGGAATCAGGAGGATAGAGTTATGGTCAGATTTGCCAAATGAAGGGCGAGGGAGAGCTTTG